>NC_136001.1:33944773-33952273 GCF_048128805.1 Centroberyx gerrardi
AAGACAGAGAAACTGCAAGCAGTGCAGATAGATAATCCAGATCACTACGATTGATAGCCATTTCAGAATTGTTTGATGACGCTCTAAACTCAGTAAACTGCTTAGCCACAAATGCTATTTTATCTACCAGAGACTGAATCAGAAAGTATTCTTACTTTAATATGCATGCAGATTGCTTCTGTCATTAGTCTTCTTAATGCTATTTGTGAACACTTGTTAAAAGTTATTATTATAACTTAAATGTTCAAAGCCACTTGAATTACAATGATTTGGCCCGTTTTCATATTGCTTCTATGTCTTTAGAAGACTCAGGGAATATTACAGTATCCTGACTACAAACACCAGAATATATAATGTGTATTTTGTTTTAAAGATTCCCTTCCTATGATCATCTGATGGCATTCTGGTCTCATGGAACCAGCGACATCAAGGATGGTGCGGGCTTCGAGGGCCAGAGGAGCCTCTGCTGTGAGAGAGGAGGCTTTCAGCAGTAAGTACATGGCTGTCACTGTAAAAGTCACCCCACCCCCAGAGCAATACAAAAGGGATATACTGTGTAATACTAATCATGCCTTTTTTTCCACACCAGAAACTGGTCCCCGTAGATGAGTTTTTCCTTTTTCTAAACTACTTGTCTACTGGATGCACCCAGAGGGAGCTTGGCCACCGTTTTAATATCCACCGCACAACGGTCAGCAGAATCATTACAACATGGGCCAACTGCCTCTACTGCCTGCTCGGGTCTGTGTGCACATGGATGACACCTGAAAAAAATAGAGCTCATCTTCCTCATGAGTTCAGGGACTATGCAGACACCCAGGTAATCATTGACTGTACAGAGCTGCGCTGCCAAACGCCTTCTTCCCTGCTACTTCAGAGTGACGTTTTCTCTTCATACAAGTCCCACTGCACCTTTAAGGCCATGGCAGGCATGGCACCACATGGAGCTCTAACATCTGTGTCAGCACTTTATGAAGGCTCTGTGAGTGACAAAGAGATCTTCAGGCAATCAGGCATCATACCTCTCCTGTCCCTGACATGGCTGTTACCTTGTCCTTACCTTGACCTTATGACCTTGTCCCTGGCAAAGTTCACCGGCCTGCCTTTCTGTCTAAAGGAAACCAAACGTCAGCGCATGATGTTCTTGAGACCCAGTCCATCGCTCGTTTGAGAGTCCATGTGGAGAGGTTAATTAGGAGGGTCAAGGAAAACAAACTTATGGTGGCCGTTTTACCATGTTCCAAGTATCTTAGTTTTGACTTGTGTTCTACTGAATTAAATCCACTTTTCTTGTGAAACCCAATGTACTCACAAGTCCACAGGAGGCAGGGAAAACGTTGAATGAAAATGTATTTGAAGTCACATAAAGCATGGTCCATTACCGACTTGATGTTGTATTCCAAACTGTAACACACACGTTATTACCCGCTATCTCGATGTACACATTAAACACGCAAAACACACAAAAACTTGTTTAGATCCAAACTTATTTGCAGATTCATCTACATCCAAGCAGCACGTGTTTTAGGGCATTCTTGCACATGCGCAATAAATTACCTTACGGCACAATCCACTGTCGCAAACAACAAAAATATGTGTGTTATTGCATTCTAGCACCCAAGAACACACAAATTGCAAGTATTTACACCTATAATCCTTGAAATACACTTGGCCTGTACATATACTGTGGATTAACTGTTGCATGAACTTAAACAATGCTAGAACATATATAGCATGTGATTACAACAGAAACAATTTACCAAATATTAAAATGTGCCTAAGTGGCTCTCACAAGACTGTTTGATACTGAAATTCCCCTCTCCATCTCAGGGAGCATCAATCAGTTATTCAGTTATTACCTCTAGTCAAAATGTGGAGAGTAGAAGTCCGAGGATGCAGTTTGCCGTAACACACTGTACACTTGAGTACACACTGAGTTGAAACGCTGTCAATTAGTTGATTAGTTTATGGATGTGACATTTACTGTAAACTAAATATCTTTGGTTTTAGACTGTTGGTGAGACAAAACAAGACATTTAAAAGATATCCCTTTGGCATTTAGCAACTTGTGATGGACATTTTCACTTCTGTCCTTTTTTTTAATAGGCCAAAAAATAATCTATAGTGACAGCCTTAACGACACCTCTTAAAATGTTGTTCTCCATCCTCTATATTAGTTCACATCATAACCCTGTTCACCAACTCCCCTGTACCTGGGTCATCTGTTTGCCAATATGAATGTTCTGCTTCACAGGAGTATGAACTATATGCTATTTATGTTTTTGTGTTAAATACTGGGCAGTTTGTTATGAATTACTCAGGTTACTGAACATGAAAAACCTATTTGTCTTGATCAGGGTTTTAGTCTGTTACAAATATGAACATTGCTTTATTCATCTGTATCTCATTACTCTGAAAAACTACAGTGATTTAAGGAACACCAGACATACTTCTCAACATTCATTGTTTATTGACATTAATTGTAATATGTCAACAGACATTACAGACACCTATGCATGTAGGTAGAGAAAAAAAAGAGGTCTGTTCTCTCTTTTATCACTTGAATCACGTCACTGTCTCTGTATATGCGTTGAATCAGCGTGTCTTCCTCTGCACACACCACAAAGTCACACCACTGCATCCCTGTAACGAGTAGCTGGCCCTGCACCTGCCAGTAGTACGCATGCTGTTGCTTTAACTCCAGTTTGCCATTTTGCATTTTAAGGTGTGGATAGTCGACATAGCTCTTCACGTTAGGACATTTAATTTCAACGAGGCCAAATTGGGGATTCTCTGATGGGTCGAAGACAACCCCATCTGGAGATGAGCCAAGCCATGGAGCGTCAGGGTGGATTACAAACCCGCAAGGAAAGTAGTTGACCCTCTTGATCCGGCAGTACTCCTGAATGGCATCTGCTTCCATTTCAAGGCCCCTTTTCATTGCTGCTGTCTGATTGATCCCTCGGAAAATCCTGTCAGCCAGCCGTTCTACAGAGCTTGGTTTGGCATGGCATATTTCCCCAAAGCGTGACGAGGTAAGTCTAGGTCTCCTTAGTCGATGCCAATCTGCAGAAGAACTTTGCTCCCTAGTTGCGCCCTCTATTTTGTGAGCCATGTCCCAGGTGACCTCAAGAGACTTTAAGTGCAGCTGTTGATGTTCACTGCAAACAAACATGCATGCAGATGGTTGTAGTCTGTAGCCAGCCAGTGGTAGATCTGGGCGTGGTGGGGCATCATGGTGGGCAGCAGTGTGACTTCTACCCTGTTGATATGACAAGGGACTGCCGGCTTGGACTTCACCGAGAGCAGAGTCCTCTAGTGGCACCTCGCAGGTGATACCCATGGTGCAGCTCGTTGGTGCAGAAACAGGGGTGAAGTCCCTGTAGATCTCTGGCACTTTGAGGACAGACAGATCCAGCAACTCTTCACTGATGCCTTTTGTATAGTGTGCTCCTATTTGAAGCAAATTCATAGACAACACATAAGCTATTCTGTGTACATAGCTTACTTTCACTTTGTTCTCTGCTTTGGTTTTGCGGACATCACATCCATTTTCTCTACCGGGCCTGGTTTTACACCCTGTGAATTTAAGCAAGATATAGAAATGATGAGATGATGAGTGTATGTAACATGATGTGTGTGTGTAGTTGTAGTATTTGAATTACAATTACATTATTCTCAGACTTGCCAAAGTTCTTGGTTTGTGCCACTGCTGCTCGCCCTCTGTACAGTACTGAGTACTGGGGGAAGCACTGGGATTTTGAGCTGGGAGTAATGTGCTGACTGGAACAGGAGAGCAACACTGTGGTCGCACAACACTGATCCAGCCACACGTGCAGCTGTGATGCACCGGCTCAACACGGGTCGAGTCCTTCAGCCCCACCTGTAAGAAAAGAAAGTAAAACAAAATACTTGTTCTTTTCTGTTCAGTTTGCTTTGTATTAATTCTATCAGGGTAAAAATTTGGTTTGATAACATTGTGCTATTTTAAGGAATAAATAAGAAGGCATATCTTCATCTCTAGATCTGCTTTAGTGAAATTATACTTACAACTTCTTATACAGACTGATATGAAATCATTTATTTTCATACTATATGAATGAAGAACAAGAACTCAAACAACAGAACAGGAACAAAACACACAACAGTGAACTCAAACTGAAAACAAAAACAAACAAGCCAGTTTCTGGGGACTAGCTACCTTGTGCTCTTTCAGTTATATTAAGGTTTAGGTTTTACTATTGGCTCTAACATGTCTGAAATTAGCCAAATCCCCAGGAACATGGTCTCTAACATGTCTGAAATTAGCCAAATCCCCAGGAACATGGTTAACCAAACGGTAACAAACACAGTAACAAATCTTAAAGCTGCTATCTTCATCCTACACTCAGACTATGGGGCTTGTCTGACTTCCTCATGGACCTGCCCTCACACACACTACACCTGTCTCTCGGTCTTTCTTGGATACTGAGAAAAAATACAAAGTCGGGTCATTAAAAATGCACATACTGTCCATCATCTGTCTTTTAATCTAGCCAAACTCTATGAAGAAAAACAATAAGTTTACAGACATCAAGCTAGGCTATAGGCTAGACTAGGCTATATTAGGCTTAATTACTCACCCTCGTAATTGTGGACGTAACTTGATATGTACAACTTGAAACCTTTCTCCCGTTTGCTGGTGGGTGCAGGTGAAAGTGCGTCGACAATTCTGTGCCCGTCGTTGACATTTATCCGTGGGTAAATCTTGCAGGCATCGCGAAAAACACGGCATTGTCGATGCAACCGGAAACTGGTATGACCGCCGCGGTAGAAACCGGAAGTCGGCGGACTACAGTTATGCACAGAGCCTATTGTCTTCCTTTTATTTTCAGTTTGGACAAATGGACATGTTGTCTTCAGTGTCTGATGAATTAGCTGACTGTCGAATCACATTGTGTGTACATATAGTAAAGAGGCATTATGCAGGCCGGAGGTTAGGGAGTCCGTCCCGCACCGCATGCCACGTACTCCCGACCACGCAGGTTTGAATCCAGCTCAGCCCCAGCCTCTCTCATCCTCACTTCCTCCCTCTCTCTTCCACCTTCCCATCACTTTCTACTGCATACTAACACACTGCATTACCTCCAATGAGGCAGAAACACCATTAAAATAATCTTGCCGTAACAAACCGCCAAAAATTGGATTTTCAAAGTAGGCCTCCATGCAACAGCTGTGCAATAACGTCTGACTGGCCTTTCCAGCTGAATAATTTAGCCATATCAGATCTTCGTCTCTCCGCAGCGTTATAGGGCCACACTCCATCTGCTGACTACAAACACCAGCACCGCCTTTCTGCTCAGATGGGTAGAAAAAAGCCTAATTCTCATTTTAAACAAAACTAGTTGTGCTTCAGATCCTCTTAACCCAGCAGATGTTGAGAAATATTGTTTGCTATCGGATAAAATCCACATAACAGAACATTTTGGAGTTTTTCTAACTTGAATTAAAAGTTGACTTGGTTACTGATGTGTTAAGTGAGTTTCTCTGAAATCTGCTAAAACTCCTTTGGGTTATTTCAGAAACACACGGGCGTCAGGAAGAAAATGTTTTATAAAAACCTGAGATATGTGTTTTAGCCAACAACAGCAGCTATATTCTTTAAAACTTTTGATGGCAGTAAAATACAAACTTATAGTCATGACGAAAAAGTCTCTGAAACTTTGGACAAAAGCTCTTAAATTCAGAGAAGACAGTATTAAAGTCCCTCATTGTAGCCACTCTTCTGCCTCATGGCCTGTGAGTGGTTTGAATGAGGAACACTAACACTTTGCAGTTTAATAAACTGCAAAATAAAAAAAAAAAGGCTTTTCCTCAGCTCTGTGAAAAGTAAAATAAAATTCACACAGTGAGATAAGAACCTCAGGAACCTCAAGTTAGAGGACTTGAAGAGCCTTAGTTATTAAATGTGAATTTAAAGCTACATGAGGCAAGAGCTTTATGTACAAATACACTTTCTCATACACTGTCTCATCAATTTAAATCACAAAGTGGGGCTGCAACACAGAAAAGCTCCCCATCCCCACTAATCGAAACTGTAGATTCGCCCATTTTGCCCAAATTAAATTCTGGTGTCAGCACGGTCACTGACAGGAAATCTAACACTTCTTTTTGCCAGCTCCACCTGCACAAGCCACTAAGAAAAAAATGTAAGTCCAAGCAGTACACAGGTTACTGACGTCCCATTACATGATTTCTGGGTAATGAAGTCCTTCAAACATTCAAAAATTGAAGCAGTTATCTCTCGCTGCCACCTGGGGCCGCCAAAGTGCGAAGTTGCCTATAGTGCAGCTTTCATTTTTGTTTTTCTGACAAACATTTTACATTTTATTTCTGAATAACAGACCGCTGTTTCACTGCTAATCATATCACTCCGCAGTCAAGAAGTCCGCTCCATTTTGTTGATTTCTAATCAAATTAACTGGTGCTACCTTGTGGCAAAAAGATCGTAATCCTGTGTAACATTTTTTTTGGCGGAAGATTGTAAATTACTTTAGGTTGTAATAAAATTCTTTAAATCCTTTCAATATTTTGTGTTGAATGATGAATGTCTTTGGTAAGTAGCGACATTTTACACATTTTACATGTATTAAACAGCTAAAGTTCCCCGTACGTCACATTAGCTCACCCAGCGTCTGTCCGGCCAGCACCCGGCCGTTCTCCCCGATCACCGCCCCCCTGGCGTGCCGCTCGCTGGCGTACTGGACGAAGGCGTAGCCCTTGTGGACGGAGCAGCCCAGCACGCGGCCATACTTGGAGAAGATGCTCTCCACGTCCGACTTCTTCACCACCGCCGTGTTCAGGTTGCCGATGAACACCCGCGAGTTGATGGACTTGGGGTCGGTCTTGTTGGTCACGTTGCTGGTCTGGACCTTCAGCGACATGCTGGAGACACGGGCGGACCGACGGACCGACAGATGGATGGATTGGGAGGGAGAGACAGAGAGAGAAGGGGAGCTGGAGGGGAAAGAGAGATGGGGAGAAAAGATAACTGGAGTTAGTCAAAGCATCAATAGCGAGGCTGTATGCAACACACATGAGCAACAAAATCAGACAGATCCTGGAGGACAGCAGCAACCCGCGAGCTCCGTCTAGATGTTTGAGAAGTGAGCGTGGAACAGTAGAATCTCCAGTCTGGCTGGGGAGATGTGGGTTGGAAAAGTGAATAAGTAATGCTCTCTTCTCCCTCGACAACTATCGTCGCTCAAGGCATTTAACTCCCCCCCCCCCTCTGCTCCAGTGGCCGACAGTAGAGACTGTGGTTATACTGGTCGGCTCCCAGTGTGAATGTGTGGAGCTGTATGAATGTGAAGCGGGTTGCTGCTGCTGAATCAGAGCCTGGAGCTCAGTCAGCGTTTGACTTTCCCTGGATTAAAGGGAAATGAAAGGTTGAAGAAGTGCAGGAGAGGGAGTCGGCGTCTACAGCAGCATAATATACACACTAAGCATTTGGCAACTGTT
>NC_136001.1:33957273-33964773 GCF_048128805.1 Centroberyx gerrardi
GCGTGTGTGTGTGTGTGTGTGTGTGTGTGTGTGTATGTGTGTGTGTGTGTGTGGTATGTGGTGATGTCTTGTCCTCTCTACCTGACCTTCCCGGTGACGAAGTCGTCTAAAACCTGATTGGTTGAACTCTAATGAATCAAATTGAGCTTCACCCTGAGGGGCCTGGGCCTGTGTGTGTGTGTGTGTGTGTGTGTGTGTGTGTGTGTGTGCGTGTGTGTGTGTGTGTCAGAAGTGTAGTTTGAATAGTGTTGATTCGGCAATTCACAGTGTGTGTGTGTGTGTGTGTGTGTGTGTGTGTAAGAGAGAGAGAGAGAGAAAGAGAGAAATTAAGTTTGTATCTATGCTTCCAATTTGTGTGTGTGTGTGTGTGTGTGTGTGTGTGTGTGTGTGTGTGTGTGTGTGTGTGTGTGCACGCATAAGGAAGGGGCATTTACTAAGGGAAGGTGAGGACTCAGATGTTTTGAACACACACACACACACACACACACACACACACACACACACACAACTTGTGGGCTGGCATTGTCTAGTTTCAACATGATGAGGCGAGTAACCTCTCTCTCTCTCTCTCTCTCTCTCACACACACACACACACACACACACAGTGAGTTGCTGAATCAACACTATTCAAACTGTGTGTGTGTGTGTGTGTGTGTGTGTGTGTGTGTGTGTGCTTGCAAACACTACATAAAGTTATCATCTCCCTTTTCCCTGCCACGGGCAACTCAACAGCTACTTAAAACATCCATCCATCATCCATCCCTCCATCATCCCTCCATCATCCCTCCATCATCCATCCCTCCATCATCCCTCCATCATCCCTCCATCATCCATCCCTCCACTCATCCTCCCTAATCACACAAATCTTGTTCATCCTGGTTTCCATTAGAAGGCCACTTGAGCTACAACTCCAGCTTCTCCTACTATCACTACAACTACCTTCTTTATTCTGTTTTTATTTCACCTTTATTTTAACCACACACGTCAATTAAGGACAAATTATTCAATGGAATAAAAGGATAATTTGTCCTTAATTGGACAATTGGAATCATTGAAGCTGTAGTAGACACTCACCACCCAAGCAGCACTTTTCTTCTTTTGTTCACCAAGGACAAACTATTACAGGTACTCACAGGTACCGGGTTTGGTCGAGAGGCATTCTGGGAAACGTAGAAAATCACTAATTGAAGTAGAAATAGACGAGGCAGGATGAGGGAAAGTAGGTACAACACAAAAACACTTCATCACAAAATAACTCTGCTTTGAACATTACAGAATAATGATACATAACAGTGTGAGAGTATCTGATTGTGGATTTTTCCTTTAATAAATCCCATGGTTCATTGCTACACAGTATATAGGTCTAGGCTGTACATTAGCATAGAATGAGATACAGTAGCTTCTAAGCCCTATAGGAGGCTAATTTTGCGGTCTCAGGGTTAATTGAGCTTTTACACCCTGATGAATGTGTTTTATGTTATTTTCTAGTTGTCCTGAACCAGAAAATATGCCAACATCCTTGGAAAACAGCCTTTGGTACAAACAGAAGGACATTTCCTGTGTCTCTGAACCAATAAAGCCTGTGTAACGAAATTTTGAAGCCCAATGATTATAGGCTCTGTAAGCAATTTAGCTTTTAAAGCTTACTCCTTAAGGGGCTTCATGGTGTGACGATACATGCATACATTAGCATAAAGCAGGATAGAGCTTCTGAGCCCTGCAATGAATCAGGGAGCCGAGTTTGTGGTCCCAATGTAAATTTTAGCTTTTAAACTCAAATGAACTTTATAGCATAAAAGAAAAGCAGAGTGCTACAAAAAAAGTGCAAAGTGCGAAAAGAAAACTTCAAAAGAAGCTGCTTTTGTTTGGTTTGGAATAAGTAAGTGACTGAAACAAAAGTCCACGGCACTCGTCTTTGAAAAACTTTAAAAAGCCTTTATGATTTTGAACATGATTTGTTTGAAGCTCCCTGATGAAGGCCGATGCTGGAACGCTTTGGAATGTTGCGAGTGTTTTAAATGTCTCTATGAGCCATAAAATAAAGGCTTTATTAAAGTTTTTCAAAGAAGAGCGCCGTGGACTTCATCATAGTTGTGTTTCCTACTTCTATTACCTTTACCCATTTCCCCTGAAGATCTGTTGTTGCACAGCTGCTGCAGCTTGAGCACAAAGCAGAGTCTATAGTCTGTACTGCTTTAGCATTAGCATTTAAAGCTAACACGCCCAGGCACTTTGCAGCTCAATAATATACTTGTACCATTACACACTCGGTCGGTCGCTCTGTTCACCACTTTTTGTCACGTGGGTGACAGTGTGTGTCATGATGTGGCCTCTAGAGGGCGTCTTTCGCTGTGAGATCTCGCACTGTGAAAACGAAAGTGAAACTTAAAATTCCACAATTTGCTCCAAACTCTCCTGTGTTAGTGACGGGATTTGTAAACACGATAACTCTTCTTCTGCTGCCCTACAGACTTTAACGGTAGGTAACATTATTACCCTGTGGTATTTAAGTAACGTCAGTGGAATTAGGTCATTTGGCCAATAACTGTGTCACAATGATTCAATACATTGAACTGAATTTAATTGAACTGAACTCAATTAAATTAATTAATCAATTGAACATGTGCCGTGGGCCTGTACAGGACCTGTGCTTGTTTATTTTTAAAGTAGTACTAAACCACTAAACTACTACTAAATACTAACACCTTAATATAAATACTGACTGTTGGAGGGGGGGTGGGGGGGGGGTGGGGGGGGTGGCATGACAAACTCTGTTGCACTGTTAGACTCTTAGTCTTGTTATATGAATAAATATACCCATATCCTCAGAAAATCAGTCTTGGCTCACACAGGTCTGCACTCTGTGTCTAAAAAGATGGAGAAAGGATTAAAAGGTTCAAACCCCCAGTGTGTCTGTAAGCTCCCATCCTCCCTGCTGAAGTGCCTTTGAGCAAGACGTTGAGCCCCGCTGCTGCTCTGACCAACGCGGATCAATAAAGTCCAGGCTATCGCACTACAGTTAGCCGTGCTGCGCTCTTATTCCAGGCTGTGTGTGCAGGATTAGCATTTAAGATAACCCCTCCAGGTTCAATGATATGCATCCATTAGCATAGATATTGCTAACTTCTAATACTTTGAGAGGAGAACTGGCTTTGTGGACCAAAAGTTAATTTGAGCTTCACACTCAAATGAGCTTTATGTCCTGGTTGTTTTAAACTATAAAATCCACACTCATCCCCACAGCGGAAAATCACACAAGTAGGTGCTTTCTGTGTTTTTTCTGTATGTAGGATTAGCAATTAACGCTAACACCTGCGGGGAACTCCATGTTGTGATGATGCATACAAATGCTGCCTTCAGGTGCTCTCGGAAATACTGTAATTACGACATAAGCGCACATGAACGACACAAAGAAACTGGTAAATAAAATCGGTGTTAAATTGCTGAGATGTGACACTGAGGAGGCGTCTGGAGGGGAAATGGTGTAGAGAATGAGTGAGTCAACTGATGCTAAAAGTCTATCTATACACTTTTGGCTACTAAATTCATTAAATCATCAATTACACGCACATTTTCTCACGTTTATTCTGCCGATACAGCACAAGCTAGCTCTTTGCTACTTGAGTCCTAAAATAAAACAACAACTGCCATAAAACTACTTTCACTACAGGCTCTGTTTTGTTCTTATTTCCAACCAAAAGCAATTTAAATGCACAACAAATCAAACTTACAGCTTCTGATCTTTCAAGTAGGACCGGATGAGGAACACTTGAATGCAGCACTATGTTAGCAAACAGTAGGATACAACTAGCCTCTAAGCCTTACTATGAGAGTAAAATGAGTAAAATGTAAATGTAAAGTATATTGTAAAATAAAAAGTAGGCACTCGTGTCTCTGTAGCTGTGAAGATCAACGACTTTAATCTCTGTGTGTAGGATTAGTTGTTAAACCCTCCAGGGCCGCCATGATTCAATGATATATGAATACATTAGCATAGAGGGAAATACACAGCATTATCCACAGGGATTTGTACATATTTAACAAGGGCAGAGATAAGGAGGTAAACACACACACACACACACACACACACAGCTGTTCAACACGTTTTCCTGTTTCTGTTAAATCTGTTGTTTCTCTCTGTGTTGCTTCAGTATGTCCGTGTTTCATTTATTTTACTGTGCTATTTGCTACATACTTTTTATTTATTGTCTTATTATCATTTTAGTATTATCTCCTCATCTTGACTGCGCTGTAGCGTGTTGCAGCTGAAGACGCTCAGATTTCCCCCGGAGTTAAGAAAGCATCGTTGCTTTCTTTTCTCTGCTTATTGCCAGCGGCGGCGCTTCCTATAGGCGACAAAGGGTGCCATCCCGAGGGGGGCGCCGAAATTGTGCCCAGAAAAAAAAAAAGTTCATCAGTGAATGATCATCACAGTCAGAACATGCTAGATCATTGATGGGTGGAGTGGAGTGGAGTGTATGTGGAGAGCAAGAAAATGAAAAGGCAAAAGCCATCCGGGGCGCAGACACAACTGGGGGAGGATTTACTACATTTTTTTGAATGAAGCGTAATGTATTAACCAATCAAGGGCGATGTGTGTGTGCTTTGGGTGAAGGTAAGATGTCTTTGCAGTTTATTTTCATGACTTTTTGCTGGGCTGTGCTTTTTACATATTTACTGTGTTGTTTTTCTTGGTTGGAGGTTGCATATTTAGTAATTGGCAACGTGTGATGATGGTTAACGGGACATGCACGTTGCGCATTTGGCACTGCGTAATGGTGACAGCATATGGCTATTTGGCAACAAAATACATGTTAGGAGATGTTAGTAGATGATCCTATTTTTCTATTTTACATGGTAATGTTGTGTGTGTGTGTGTTTGAGAGAGAGAGAGAGAGAGAGAGAGAGAGAGAGAGAGAGAGAGAGAGAGGGAGGGAGAGAACTGATTGATGCTGTGGGTCATTGTGCCCCCCCCCAACATTGAGTTGGCAACCCTACGTGAAATAGTTGATAAAACGTAACAACGTGTGGACTGGCGGCATTTATAGTTTTGCCCAGGGCGCCTGATTGGCACGCGCCGGCACTGCTTCCTGCTGTTGTCGGGTGAAAACCTTGTAGGTCTAAAATGTCAACTTAATAAATAAGAAATAAGAACAACAGCCTTGTTTTTAGCCTGGTCGACAGGCATGTTTCAGTTTATCCAAATGGTTTTCAAATGGTTTCATAAACCCAACGGATGTAGAGTTTCCTCAACCCACAGAGGAACATGTGATCCTTCAGTTGAAGTTAAAAATGAAAATCGGCAAAATTGGAGATACAAGGTTTTCACCTGACAATAATTCTATGTATCAATACGATCCATTAACACATACAGTATCTATCTACACTCACTGGCCAAAATAATCGGAACACCAGTTTTCCATGAAACATAAAAGAGCTGTCATGTGTTTGTTAAGCAAAACCTGCAGCCTGTTCTACGATTACCAGTCAATTATGATTAATTGTCACGCTCATAAAAGAAAAACTGAGCCATAACCTAAAAGTTGCGCATGAACTGAAAGGCACAAAACAGCGAAGATAATCAGATTAAGAACAGGCTGCAGGTTTTGCTTAAGAAAAAACAGGGGACAGCTCTTTTATGTTTTATGGAAAACTGCTGTTACTTTGGCTAGTGAGTGTATGTGTGTATATAGATATCTGTCTGTATGTTCTGTCTGTATGTGTCTGTCTGGGGGATTCGAACCGACAACCTTCCCGTCCCAAACCTGCCCCTCTAACCTTTAGGCTGCTCTTGTTTCCCGTGCTGTTTCTCATGTTTAATCCACTGCTAATGCAGCGTGGCTCCCTGGGAGACAGCGGTGGTTACAGATTGGATTATCCTGGTTAAATAAAGTGAGTGAATCGATGAGCCGGGGGCCGGTGAGAGCCGACACACACACACACACACACACACACACACACACACACACACACACACACACAGCCACACTCCACTCCTGGAGGATTTACTGTGCAGTGAATTAGCCTGGCAGCATGCTTATTAGCAGCACAACAACTTTATCCACCAACTAACAAATATACAGGAATTTGTCTTTGTCATACTTTGGTTTAATTAATCACACACTCTTCTACTGTTTTTCTTTCTTTTGTCTGTCTTCTCTCTTTATTCCTTCGCTTTTCTACACGTCTACCTGTTCCGTTTCCTCTTCATATGCATTTACCAATTTTTTATTGTTTTTTTTTTGTTTGTTTGTGATTTGTTTCTGAATTGCCTATATTACATTGTAATTATGTATGGTGTTTGTTTTGTTTCTTTGGTCTTCCTTGCACATGCTCATCATGATTATGATCACTTGTTGTGTGTTTTGCTCTAGATATGTAATGGATGATATATACTACGGGTATTTTGTATGAACTACACTTGTGTAGTTCGCTGCTTTAGCTCTCATAAAGCCCAGGATATGTTTGGCCATATACAGCCCAGTTTTAGACCAAGCAGTAAATGCATCATTATATATTTAAATAATGTATAAACAGCTGTAAATATCAAAAATATGCACCAGAGAAGTCCATATGTACAAGATAGTGTTTTATTCTTTTAATTTACCCCAGAAGACTCAGTCTAAAACACAGACCTTACTAAACTTTCACTTTTAAACCCGATGAAGCCTCAGTTTAGCCTAGAAATCCATAACCATTTAGACGTGTTTTAAACAGCTGATCAATGTAAAGTTGCTCAGAGCGATTGCTGCAGACAGAAGTTCATCCTGACCCACATGGCACCGGGACAACTGGACCTCACATTTAGTGCAGGACATACAATACACAGCCGGCTATAAATATCACTTCAGATGTTTGCAAAGAAAGCGTTGCTTCGATATGTGCGGCCATGCAGCACGGCATGTAGTTACACTGCAGCTGTCTGAGAGGGTCCAGCAGTGGAGCAACATGCCATGATCTAGATGGAAATCTGTAGAATAAGCTCTGAGTCCTGTGGAGTATGGATAGAATTCCTGAAGCTTAACGGAAAAATCCGTCCAAAAACACTTTAATAACAGCTGTTGGTGATGTATTTTGCATTCCTGGGTCCATTCCTGGCCAATCGTAGACGAGGTGACGTCACCTCCAGATGTTTCCAGCAGCTACAGTGGAGTTTGATATGAGAAAATGTTTCAGGATGTAAAACATCAGCGGTAAACGTCAGGTTTTGGTGTCAGTCCCTCAGAATCAAAGAGCGAGGGCTTCTTTCTAGAGCCGCCATTTTGCACCGAGAGACGTTCAACAATCATACAGGGAGAAATCCATCGTAGAAGAGGAGAGAGACCAGTTTCTCCACCACAGGAGCAGGAGAGAGACCAGAATGCACTGCAAGATTTGGAAGAAACCTCGTGCAAAAAACTGAATTTTATTGGTTATTTTTGGTGCGTAGACTAATATGGACAATCTTGAAATAAACAAAGATAGCCTGCACTTAGTTTCTTCTTATTCTTATTATTTTTC
>NC_136001.1:33972273-33974773 GCF_048128805.1 Centroberyx gerrardi
AAGTCTGTCAAATAAATCTAGCAAAAGGAAAAATCTTGACAGAGAACAGAGCGGTGCTAAGGCTAAGAAAGTGCTGGAGGATTTGTCAGATGATGATGAGGAATGTGAGTGGACGCCATCGCAAGAGGATGAGACAAATTTTTATCCTCTTGAGAAAATAAAGAAATTTCTACTGGACACTAAAGGGCAAAGAGGAGTTAAAACTGAAAAGTTTTTCCCTGATTTGAGAGTGTTTGTTAGGTCTGTGACACGGCTGAGGAAGGAAGAGGAGGTTTTCAGTGAACAAGAGATTTATCGGCTTAAGAAAATTGTGACAAAAGTCAGAGCTCAACTAATTGAAGATGATGATTAAGTCAGAAATGCTTCTTCACATATTAGTTGTATGTGTTTTTGTTTTAGTGACAAGTTCTTTCTTTTCCATGGGTGATTTAAAAATAGGATCTTTAAATATTAATGGTGCAAGAAGTGATGTAAAAAGAGCTTCTCTTTTCAAACTGATAGAAATAAAAAACTTAGATGTGGTTTTTGTACAAGAAACTCACAGTGATACTGAAAATGAAATTGACTGGAAGAAGGAGTGGCCTGGGGAAGTAATTCTAAGCCATAAATTGTCTAATAGTGGGGGAGTTGGCGTGCTTTTTTCGAAGGGCTTTAGTCCCTGTTCTGTGGAGGTGGAAGAAATAATGTGTGGTCATATTTTAAAAGTCAAAGTACAATATGAAAATGTGAAAATGATTTTTGTGAATGTTTATGCTCCAGTTTTGAGCATTGAAAGGATGTTATTCACAATTGTACTGATGATTTTTTGTTTCTGGGGGGTGATTTTAATTGCACGGAAAATGCCAAATTAGATAGGAATCACCTGGAGCCTCATCCTGCTTCGTCTGCCAGACTCAGGCGTCTAATTGAAACTTACGAGTTAAAAGACGTTTGGAGAGGTTTTAACAGGAATGACAGGCAGTACACCTGGAGTCACTCCAAGGACAATTTGTTGTCATTAGCCAGACTTGATCGCTTTTATTGTTTTAAGCATCATTTTGGTATTTTTAAAACATGTCAAATGTTTCCTGTTGGTTTGTCTGATCATTGTCTTGTTCAGTGCTCCTTTTTTATTCAAAATGTTAAGTTACACAGCGCATATTGGCATTTTAATACTGGTCTCTTACATGATAAATCTTTTAGAGAGGCTTTTGAATTTTTATGGGTTTCACATAGGAAAAACAAATCTACTTTTTCTTCAGTGCAGCAATGGTGGGACATTGGAAAGAGTCAGATTAAACAATTTTGTCAACAGTATACTTGCAATGTCACCAAGCACATTACCAGGTCTCTTCAAGACCTAGAGATTGAAGTAGTAGAATTACAAAGTCTAGTGGATTCTACAGGAAATCAAGGGCATATTGAAGCCCTTAAATCTAAAAAGGCTGCCTTAGCCAACCTGTTGGGCTTTACAGCACAGGGAGCTCTGGTCCGCTCATGGTTCCTGAATGCATCTCAAATGGACGCCCCCTCGCAGTTTTTCTTCAGTTTGGAGCGAAAGAACGGTCAGAGAAAGATTCTCCACTCTTTACGCTCTGAAAGTGGATCCACAATAATAGAAACCCCTGAGATTCGGAGATATGCCACCTTCTTCTACAAAGAGCTCTTTAAAAGGGAATATGTGGAGGATTTAGAGTTGGCTGAATCTTTTTATGCTGGACTACCTCAGGTGGATGCTGACACTAATGCAGTGTTGGATGCAGAACTGTCTTTGAATGAACTGTATACTGCTGTCATGAGCCTGGGAAATGGAAAAGCACCCGGCATCGATGGACTGCCCGTTGAGTTTTACAAATCGTTTTGGTCAGTGGTTGGTGAAGACCTATTGGAGGTGCTTCGTGACAGTTTGTGTAAAGGACACCTGCCGCTGAGCTGCAGGAGGGCGGTTATCACCTTGCTGCTGAAAAAGGGAGATCTACAAGATCTGAAGAACTGGAGACCTGTGTCTTTGTTGTGTGGGGACTATAAAATCCTCTCTAAAGTTTTAGCCTCTAGACTTAGAGAGGTGATGAGTGAGGTCATCCATGTTGACCAGACTTACTGTGTGCCCGGCAGGTTAATAAGTGATAATATCACTCTCATTCGGCATGTTTTGGACGTCTCTGGCTCATTGGGTATAGATACTGGTCTTATTTCCATAGACCAGGAAAAGGCTTTTGACCGGGTTGAACACCAGTATCTGTGGCAGACGCTAAATGCTTTTGGGTTCAGCCCAGGTTTCATAGCCAAGATCCAGGTACTGTACCGTGATATTGCGAGTATACTAAAAATTAATGGTGGTTTGGCCGCACCTTTTAATGTGCAGAGGGGGGTACGGCAGGGATGCTCTCTTTCCGGGATGTTGTATTCCCTCGCCATCGAGCCTCTGCTTCACAAACTCAGGAAAGAACTGTCAGGTGTTTGTTTTCCAGGTTGTGCTTCAGCTGTTAAAATTTCAGCGTATGCAGATGATGTTATGGTA
>NC_136001.1:33979773-33982273 GCF_048128805.1 Centroberyx gerrardi
CACTGCTCTCACCTGGACAAACAAACTGAACTAATGTGCTTGTTGTGAACGTTCCCGTCTACAATATAATCTGACAAAATGGCAGATATTACAGATTCAAACTAATTTGTGCATCATTTACTCTCGATGCATTCACGCAATACGCATCCACCATCACAAACCAAACTCAGTTCGCTTTAAAGTGAACAAATAGTGAACCCACTGAGAAAGACCTCAGTTCTCTTTGTGCACTTGAAAGAGGACTCAGTTCTGTTTCTGGTCCACTGAAGCTCTGATGGGTGTCAGACCACTTTCTGTTCACACCATCGGACCCTGTTGTGTCCTACTGTAACATTCATTAGATCTGATAATTGGAGAAACATGTCTTCTTCTTCTTCCTTCTATTTATTTTGTCCTCATCCCGAATGTGCAGACGTGCTGAGTTCTTCTCTTCTGACCGCACATCTCCTCGTCCCTCACCAGCAGCCATCATGCAGTTTGTACAAGCACTGGTGACCAGAAAGGTGAAGGAAAACACAATGCATGCTGGGGCTGCTTTGTTTCCACAATGTGCAAAATCAATCGGACCCTGAAGCGAACTCAAAACGAAGGCCTGAGTTTGGAGTGGTCACATATCGGCAGAAAAATGCTGACTGAGTTCACATGAGTACACACTGAGTGCCCCTCAGTGTGTAAGAGCGGGGCTTCCTCATCAGTGCTGCAGGGGCTGTGTCTCCTAGCAACGGACCAAACAAAGTTAACTCAGATGGGAGTTTCACCTCACACACCGGCAGTTCAAATCCCTGAACTGACTGAGAAAATCTGGGTCAGGGGGAGGAGAGGAGTACCGATCTCTCCTTCGTCAAAAAAGGACTTTGTCCCTTGAGCAAGGCACTAGGTACAGCTCCTTGTTTTTCTCTTAGACTTCTACATTTCAAGGTATTAAAGGAAAAAATCACTTTCACACGGTTATAAAAGTGTTAAAAGCAGCTAGTGGACGATGTGCCGTGCATCTCTAGGTCCATTTTATTGTTTGGCGGTGTATTTTTCTTGAGGGGAAAGTGGGTACAGCAAAAACTAAGTTACAACTCTCCATCACAAAATAACTCATAACTTTCCCTGTAGCTGCCTTAAAAAGATCCTCATTTCAAGATTTTTTTTCTTTTACAGGCAATTTCTCTGATAAATGTTGCAGTGTCATTAAACGTGAAATTTCCCTGAGCCAGCACAATTATCAGTCGGTGCAGTGAGATGATGTCCACACTTTAGTCTTTTATCTGACGCTTTTTTCAGAGCGCAGCGGTAGAATCAGCTTCAATTCCTAGATCGACAACATTATATAAGATATTCCTTCAATCCTGGATGATCACATATGAAAGAAGCGATTGGTAAACAAATGATATAAGAGCTAAAGAGAGAAGTAGAAGGGATTGTTATTGTTGTTTTTCAGGAAATGGATATCCATATCAGAAGAAGACGTCTTGTTGCTAGCCCACATCCCAGCCGGCGATCGTAAGGTCAATTGTTGTCGTTAACGAGTTACTTTAAAATCACCCGTTAACGAACTGCAGCAGATATCGTACACTTTTCATCCTTTTTATGGTAATCCGATGTAAACGCGGCATTATATGAATAGACTTGACCATTTTAAATTCTGAAAAAGTGTTTGATGATTTGGTGCCAGTCAGCTGTGTGATAACAAACTGACCCGGTACGTTAAAGGGGAATGCCACCCTTTTTAACAAGTCACATATTAGAGCTTTTATTGATGATACCTGTGTTTCTTACCAACACTTCCCACTGGCTTCGTCCCAGTTGCCGATCCCATTCCCGCTCAGGGCAACATTAGCCGTCTGCATTGCCTCCACAGGTTGCCTATAAATCATTGCCATGGGGGCCAACAGGCAGTAATAGAGACAGATAGTCTGTCTTAGACCGCATTAATGAACTGTTGTTCCTGGAATCAGGACAGCCGATGGACGGATCAATACTGCATTGTTTTCTGCTCCGCAGTCGCTGCAGGCCGACGTCGACTCGCTACCGACTCAGCTGGGCAATTAATAACAGGGAAGTTAGTGAGTCGACGATTAATTAAATAACGATTTCATAGATAATCAAGAATCAATGTTTCCTCCTCTCTTCTGAACTGACTGAAGAACTGGCTGCAGTCCAGGTTTCAGATTCAGGATCTAACTCCTGTCTGTAGATATTTTATCATTTTGTAGCGAGAATTCAAAAGATCAATTTACATCATTTGAGGATGCAAAATGCCGCAAAATGAGAAAGCCGGCACACTGAAGAAGGCGCTAGCTGAAACGTTTGTGCATGATGTTTCTTCTGCATTGATTAAAAAAAATAAATAAATAAATGGAATAATGAGAACATAAAAGGTTTGGTATTTCTTTCTGAGCGTGAACCATCTTTCTTCCGAAGACATTCTGCTGGTTTTTACCCACCAGACATAGCGAGTGTGATTCAGACTGCAGACGCAGAATGAGAAAGCAAATCGCCAAAACAACAA
>NC_136001.1:33987273-33992273 GCF_048128805.1 Centroberyx gerrardi
TGTCCACCGTCAAACTACTTCCTGTTTCTAGCCTCTTCCGCCTAATCATTCCTGCTGGGGAAACACATTTCTCTGTGTTTTCATATTTGCATTTTAAGATTTCATTAAATTTTGGGAGACGAGGCTCTGAACAAGTTCGCTTCCCCCGCTCTCTAGACAGGCTAATCTTCTAGCTAACATGGAAAGGTGTTGTGCCAAAATTTGTTTCCCCTAAAGAAAGTGTTTCCCCTGGCAGTGTGTTTTCACCTCTTCAGAGAAGAAGAGAACAAAATGGTTTCAAATGGTAAAACAACACTTTAAAAACATTTCACAGGATGAAACTGTAACCTGCCTAGTTTCCTCATAATGAACAGACATCTTTCTTGTTTGTGCTCTTATTATCTCAAACCAGCGTCCATCCATTCTACAAAGAAATTGGCTATACATTAGTGTAAATGTCATTTATTAAGCACCACATGTGTAAGTGTAGAAATGCTCGTCAGGGTCAAACTGCCCTGCTCGTCGGGGTCAAACTGCCCTGCTCGTCGCTCGTCGGGGTCAAACTGCCCTGCTCAGAGGCACTGCGGCGGGGGAGGAGTCTGTCGTATCAGTTCTCCTCCACAGGCGAGACGCTGCTGTATTGATCGGATCAGTCTGGAAATTAATTGGCTTGGAGAGCGCAGAGGGGAACACTGTGACAATTAGAGTTGAGTTAGCTTTGTGTGTGTGTGTGTGTGTGTGTGTGTGTGCAATACGGATATCAATTCGATTCTGAGTTAGCTGTGTGTGTGTGTGTGTGAGTGTGTGTATGCGAGAAAGAGAGTGTGAATCGCCGTGTGTGCATGTATGCATGTGTGTGTGTTTCATTATGTGTTTGATGTAGGATAAATGCATGAAGGACTTCTACAATGGTTACCACTGTACACAGTATTTATCTCTCTTCACACACACACACACACACACACTGTACATCACACAGCCTTGGCATTCGTCATTAAAGCAGCCTCATTTGCATATTGCTTACACTGCAGTTCCTTGTCATCAGTCCATCAGCCACACTGAGGCTGATCCGCCTCTAATTAGACCCAAACAAACAAATGAAGCAGAGGCGGAGCTGACAGGGGGCTGATGGGAGCTCGCCGCCTCATGACTGCTCCTATTTTTAAAAATTCACTTTAAAGACTAATTTTGCACGTTGCTGTGAAATGTCACGTCAAAGAGAGAGAAGAAAAAAGGAACTTCACACATGCAAACACACAAAACACACATGGTTTCTGGTGTCGGTAAGAACACACACACACACACATCATCACACACTGTCTTCAACTCTCTGTCTGTAAACTGTTATTTATCTTGGGAAAGTCAACTGAGCAGCACGCTCTCTTCCCGTGACGCCCTGCTTCACATTTACATACTTAGCGTTTAGCTTTAGAGCGGCTACAAGCAGGGGTGGGTAGTAACGCACATGAGTAAAAAAAGTAGTTTTTTTTAAGGAACGAGTACTTTTAGTTCTTTTTTTTAAACTGTACTTCTACTCTTTACTCGAGTATATTTTTGAGCCAGTAATCTACTTTTTACTTCACTACATTTGCCATTTATACAGCTGCCTGGAAGGAAAATAAGCTCCACCTGTCTTCTGACCACGAAGCGATGATGACGGAGCAAAACCCAGAACAAGAGGCGGCTTCCAACAAATGGGAATCCCCAAATGAAAAATGTGAATGGAAAGAAGTTTTCATTCTCTAGTTGACTGACTGAGGTCTCAGTACAGGGAGTAATACTACAGAACAGACAATCTGAGTTTTAATTAATTGTATTGTATTCGGTATCTACTGCATTTTGGGGCTGTAATAGGTTTGGTTACTTTGATAATGTCTGTAAATACTAGAGTTAAACAGACTTATATTCTGTTTTATAAAGGGCGAAGAAAGTTTTATCAACAAGTGCTGTTTTTTCATTATTTTGCACCCTAAAAAATATTAAAAACTGAAAGTAACTTGTACTTTGAGTAATTTATTAACCAGGTACTTTTTTACTTTTACTTGAGTAGGTTTCTCAAATGGTAATTTTCACTTTTACTTGAGTATAGATTTTCAGTACTCTTACTTACTTACTTACTTACTTTTGATAATGCTAGTGGCTACTATCACTCTGCACAATGTATGCTAAAGTGTTAGCATGAAGCACTAGAGCCAATGATCTACCAGGGAATTTTTTTTGTCATTTTTTTGGCCTGTATTGGTGAACAGGAGACCTCTAGTCCAACATCACTGACAAAAACATTTATTTTTCATTTCATGGAGTCTTTAACTGCTAAACTGAGCAACAGGCCAATCTCCCAAACTCTGTGTATTCATAGTGTTCTGTTCCATCTCCACACGGCCATGTTGGTAGGAAAATAACAGATGATTGTAATAAATTATGTGTGTGGTGAAGCAACATATTGGTAGGAAATGCACGTGACATCATCTATGAATTCCTGTAACAGAAGGAGTTTCTAACCACCTTCTGTTTCTGTCTCTGTCTTTATTTGTCTCTTTATCTTTCTCTGTCCACCTTTCTCATTGTGTGTGTGTGTGTGTGTGTGTGTGTGTGTGTGCTTCTCTCTCCAGGAGAGACCAGCTCCCAGTAAGACACTGGGATGGAGCTGTGTGCTGCCAGTGGGAGCAGACTGGTATTTCAGCCGAGTGGCACTGCAGCACATACTGGATGTTAATGGGAACTGTAGCCATGGGATACACTCTCATGTGTGTCTCTATGTGTGTGTGTGTGTGTGTGTGTGTGTGTGTGTGTGTGTGTGTGTGTGTGTGTGTGTAATTGGTGGCTATTTTCAGCAGCCAGCTGTATCACTAAGAGAAACTGAAATGCCACAGTCAGAGGATCCTTACAGTGTGTGTGTGTGTGTGTGTGTGTGTGTGTGTATGAAATACAACAGTCTCTCTGCTGTACATCAGTCGCTGACTGTTAGTTGTTTGTGCTTGTCCTGCTTTCACTGCACTGCCCTTGTAGTGAAATACTGTAGACAGCACCGAGTGTGTGTGTGTGTGTGTGTGTGTGTGTGTGTGTGTTTGATCGATCATTTCAAAATCAATCTTCCCCCATCTTCCCTCTCTGTCGCTCCACTATCTATCACCATCTATCTACAGCCTGAGAGAAGTTTAGGGAACAGTCCTGCGGGCTGAAGGTCGCTGGTTTGAATCCCTGTGCTGTTTGGGGGAAGTGAAAGAGAAAACTGTTTCATCTGTTATTTGAAATGAAAATAAGAGATGAAACAGTGCAGCACTCAGCGATTATTATGAGCACTTTACTTTGAAAGGAGCATAATTAGGAACAAAGAGTAGGAACACATTGGGCAGTACTGTAACTCCACCAGCCTCCTCCATCTGTAGTGAGCTGAATCTGTTCTCTCTGTTCATTTCAATTAATTTTCAGTGAGAGCTGCTTCTGAACGTAGATTTAGGAAGACCATGTGCAAAACTGACAGATCAAGGAACTCTTTTATTCCAGCTGTAATCGATTTTATTAACAAATACGCCCTTTGACTCCAGGAGTGTTTAAAGGGACGGTCCACCCAGGTAAAAATGTTAACTTTCTTCTTTAGTCTCACTCTTGAGTTCTGTGTTCATCATCCACCGAGATCTGAGCGTTCCTAACATTCAATATCTGTAATAAAACGGAGCTTTTGGCTGCTGCGTTTTCTATAGTGAAACAGTTCAGAGAGCTGCTGGGCGAGCGAGCTGACGAGTGAAAGTAGTTTTTAATCTGCAGCAAAACAGAGAAATCAGCTGATTGCCTTTTTCTCAGCGGAGAAACCACTTCAGATTCTCAGTTTCCTGTTGTTTTTTACACCAACAATGACTAAAAATAACTATTTAATGAGAAATTGCATATTTTAGTTGGCCGTCCCTTTAAAGGTCCCATATCCTCCACTCTCCAGTGTTTTATTTTGTGTCTTGAGGTCCATTCAAAGCTGTGTGTGTGGTGTCATGAACCAAAAACACTCTCAATCCATTTCTCCACGTTCATTTTCCAGCATCTCTCTGAGCCTTACCAAGAACAGGCCGTTTCTGTCGCCGTGTCTTTAAGGCTCATTAATATTAACGACCCCTCTGTTCCGATTGGCTAACCGTTTCGAGAGTGAAACGTGAGACGCCGCGGCCCGGCGGCTACAGGTAGGGAAAACTCTCCGGTAATAAACGATGACGACCGCTCGACCGCTTTGAAAAAAACACTTTGTTAGTCTATTATTTCTTACAGAAATGATAATGAGCGAACCTTTGTGACGCCACAAAGTTACGGAAGTCCAAACGGCTCGTTTAGAGGCTCGCTTTTCTAATATGGATTGTGTGGATTTAGTTTTGATACTTTCACCATGTTTAGATAGACCATCCAACTCCTTTATCATCACAGAGGAGAGGGAGTCCTGCTTTACATGATATGAGAGCTTAAGGTGATGTAAATGATGCTGATTTCAGTTATTGATGTTTACTAGTCTGTTGATTGATGAAGCATCTTTTTTTTACTTAAGTTATTATCTCCTACATGTTGGTGATGATGTATCTCATGTATTTTTTTCTGTTTTTCTGTCATCCTGTCTCCATGTGGTTCCATGTTGAACTCCTCTGGCTGCAGAACAAATTGCCCTCTGGGATAATAAAGCTTTACTCTGCTCTGCTTCACAGGATGTTTGGTAATACTGAACACTGCACAGAGAATACAGACTGTTTTTTTTCAGATGGATCTATGTTTTTTTAATAGATTTTTGAAATGAAACCCTTCAGCTGAACAGAGGAAACAGAGAGGAGAGCGACAGACTGACAGCTGCTGCTGCTGCTGCTGCTGCACTTTGATTTATTTATTGTTGACTATGAGGGAGAGATGACAGAGAGAAGAGCATATCACACACAGGCAGAGAGAGAGAGAGAGAGAGAGAGAGGGAGGGAGAGAGAGAGAGAGAGAGAGAGAGAGAGAGAGAGAGAGGGAAGGTGTAGAGTAGGTGGATGAACCCAGGGGGAGAAGCA
>NC_136001.1:34002273-34009773 GCF_048128805.1 Centroberyx gerrardi
GGAACAGGAACAGTGTGAAGACTGCGTTCCTCCACCATGAGTTGGATTATATGACAGCAGGAATTGGGATCGCCATTTTTATATATTCATATTTCGGTTCAGTTTAGGCAGCTAAATCAGTTTTGTTAAGCTTAGGTTAAAGCTGCAATCAGTGAAATGTTCTGACCACCAGAGGGCGACAGACACCGCAACACGTTTGTAAATAACACACAGCAAAGCCACTGCACTACGGAGGCCTACCAAGGACAAACATTGCAAAGCAGCGTGCATAAAGGCTAACAGCTAAGCTAACAGTACCTACAGAGAAGTCTCACCGGTGACTAGTCTCACTTTGACAGATCTTTCTCCTGCTGAAGGTCACATGTCCCACAATGACAAGTGAAGAGGAAGGTAGCAAGTTTACTAGTTTAACAAGTTTACTAGTTTAACAAGTTTACTAGTTTAACAAGTTTACTAGTTTAACAAGTTTACTAGTTTAACAAGTTTACTCGCTCGTTTCATCAATTCTGCCATTACAAGAAAAAGTTTCAGGAATGGGAGGGGGTTAGTGCCGCTTTTAAACAGCGAGGGAGGAGACAAGCTAGATATAAAAATAATGAAAAGCTGCTGAACGGAGCGGGAGGAGCTTCGTTCAGGAGCGGGATTAAACAACAAGCTTTAGAAAAAAGGAGAAAACAGCAACACAGCTGGCTCTGGTTCCAGTAGAACTGTGAGAACGCAGTCTGGACTCATTCAGGAAATAAAAACAGTGAGCGCATGTGCTGCTGCTGCGACACGATGGAAAATAAATGTGTTATTAAGTCTGCAGTGATGAGCTCAGCTGACAGACGGGCTGAATGATGCAAACAGGCCGATATCAGTATCGCCTGTCTTCTCGTTGCAAAGAACACAAGGTGCACATTGTTCTCCGTTTGTGGCATTTTCACCAATAAAGTGCATCAGACGGACTCACGATGATGACGAGTGTTTTACACAAACGCACCTCGGTTCAGCAGAATATAAACCAGAGCAGCTCCGGAACGAACCAACCCGGGATCAGAGTCAAGCAAGCGTACCGAGTGTGAAACCGACCTAAATTAAATCTTGCTGTCATGAGTTGGGGGTTGGACCTGGGTCGTCGTCCATCCGCCCCCCCGACCTCCACACCCTTACTTTCCATCGTCAAACTACTTCCTGTTTCTAGTCCTGCCTCCTCCAGCTGATTCTTTACTGCTGGGGAAACACATTCCTCTCACTTTTCGTATCTCGTTATTTACATTTTAAGCCATCATGCTCATTTCTGTGAGACCAGGTTGGAGTTATTTCTCATCCATCCATCCTTCTATCCATGCATTCATCCATCCATCCATCCAACCGCCTTTCTTCCTTTCTTTCTTGTTTCTTTTGCCTTTCTCTCTCTCCCTGCGATCGGATCAACACATTAGCAGCAGCAGCAGCAGCAGCAGCAGCAGCGCTACAACATTTTTCACTTCATTCTTCATTTCCTTCATTCACGCCTTATTCTTATTCATGCATTCATGTTTCATCCATCCCCTCCTCCTTTCTGCTCTCTTGGTCCCTCCATACATGAATCCCTTCACTCTCTCACTCCACTTTCTCCCCCTGTTTCTTTCCATCTCGGTTCATTCCTCCTTCCATACGTATCAGAGCGGGTCTTTTTCTCCCCTTGGTACAGATCCAACACACAGCGGCAGTCAGAATAGTTTCTACCTCTCTGTTTCTCTCCGTGTTTAATAATTCATCTTCTTGTTTCAGCCCGGTGTAAATGGATTCCTCTGAGATCGGGCTGTGAACTAATATCTCAAACACCACGAGGAGCTGATGGTCCTTTTTCACTGCCAGCACCCACATTACCCCGGTATTAAACTTTCAGTATCGAGCTTATTCTTTATTCCACCTTTATTTATCCGGGGGAGGTTTGCTGAGCGAGACTTCACATTCACACTGGGATCTGCCCAGTACAAGCAGTCTAATGCTTTTAGCGGCTCTGTTCCCAGCAGGTTTCGGGGGACGCGGCCCGTCGTCGACCCTCCTCCTGATCCAGCCTCGAAGCTCCTGCTGCCCCGCAGGAAAACACACTGACGTATTTCAGAGCCGTCTGAATGTTTGGGCGGAGTTTTGTGAGTTTCTCTGAAGTGCAGTTTTGGCCACAGAGGAGCAAATCCTCTGTTGTTCCCGTGTTTGAACCTGTTTCTGTGGGCGAAAACACATCCAAGCATCTCCACCACTTTCTCTGTTTGCTTCTGCCTTTTCTAAAGCAAGTTATATTCTAGCTGTCTTCAGACCGCTTCAAAGTACTGCGGTTATTTTTGGTAGAATGATAATAATAATAATAATAATAATAATTATAATAACCTTCATTTATACAGCACGTTTCAAAACAAATGTTTCAAAGAGCTTTACAGCATGAAAAAGGCAAAATGTCACAAAATACAAAAATACACGGCAAAATAGAAGTGATTAAATAAATCTGCTGCAAGAACAAAAACAGAATGCAAGGTTGAACAATAAGTGGCAGCTATAAACAGGCCTGATCATGAAAGTGCTTTTTAAGAAGAGATTTAAAAGATAAAAACTGGTTTTGGGAGCCTGATCTCCTCAGGTCCAAAACCCCGAGGCTGACGGCAAAAACCAGTTCATCTTCGGTCTTTCTCCTGGACTTGACTTGTTAAAGCTCCTTATTCTCCACTTCCCAGAGTTTTATTTTGTGTCTTTCTGTCCATTCAAAGCTGTGTGTGTGGTGTCATGAACCAAAAACACTCTCAATCCATTTCTCCACGTTCATTTTCCAGCATCTCTCTGAGCCTTACCAAGAACAGGCCGTTTCTGTCTCCGTGTCTTTAAGGCTCATTAATATTAACGACCCTCTGTTCCGATTGGCTAACCGTTTCGAGAGTGAAACGTGAGACGCCGCGGCCCGGCGGCTACAGGTAGGGAAAACTCTCCGGTAATAAACGATGACGACCGCTCGACCGCTTTGAAAAAAACACTTTGTTAGTCTATTATTTCTTACAGAAATGATAATGAGCGAACCTTTGTGACGCCACAAAGTTAGGGAAGTCCAAACGGCTCGTTTAGAGGCTCGCTTTTCTAATATGGATTGTGTGGATTTAGTTGGCGACCGTGCGTTTTGATACTTTCACCATGTTTAGATAGACCATCCAACTCCTTTATCATCACAGAGGCAAGGGGAGTCCTGCTTTACATGATATGGGACCTTTAACACCAAATTACGTGTTGGCAACACGTTTCATGCTGTTTTCCCAGCATGAAACGGTTCCATGAAGGAGACACGACTATAAACAGGCAGTAGAGTCACAGTGCAGCGGCTCAGTGGACAGTCAGGGTGTTGTGGTCGGGTGCTGGATACGAAGGAAATTTACTGTGAGTCAAATTTGAATTTGTAGCAAAAGTATTTCTTATTGAACCATGACCAAAGCCTTGTGTTTTGGAGTAGAGACTAGGGCTAAAGACAAGACAGTTTACTGTGTCACAGTAACCAAATCCACCTTATCACACTATTCACCTCTTCGGAGGTTTACCAGGCACGGACGATTGCGAGGACAGGACATGATGAAGGGACTACATCTCCCAGCATGCCTGGGGGCGCCTGGAGGTCCCCAGGAGGAGCTGGAGGACGTGGCTGGGGAAAAGAGCGTCTGTTGTTCTGTTACCACCATGACTCTGACCTGGATAAGCAGCCAGGAAATAGATGGATGGATGGATGGATGGATGGATGGATGGATGAATATGTACAGTCTACTGTCTATTGTATATCCATTGTCTCCATTCCTGTAGTCCCTTTATCATCTGTGTCAGAATCTACTTCAGTTTCAATATAAGATATCATGTTATGTCCCTGCGCCACTGTCACTAAAACTGTTTATTGTATTCGTGTTTATTGTACTTGATTAATAAAGTAATTCTGATTAAAGGAATAAACAATATCTAACCAAGACAAAGCTCATCAAATGACAAACGTCTCACTTGTTAGTAAGAGTGAATTGCTTACAGCAAGTCACTGAGGGCTTTTGAATATTAAATGTGCCGTATGAATTTTAATACGGTTTGCCTCTTTCGTCTCGCTCCCTCGGGACGCACCGTGTCACTTCTCCTCTGACGATACCGACTAGAGAGAAGTACAGGCCAACCCTGACTACAGGCCCACCCTGACTACTGGTCCACCCTGACTACAGGCCCACCCTGACTACTGGCCCACCCTGACTACTGGCCCACCCTGACTACTGGCCCACCCTGACTACTGGCCCACCCTGACTACAGGCCCACCCTGACTACTGGTCCACCCTGACTACTGGTCCACCCTGACTACAGGCCCACCCTGACTACAGGCCCACCCTGACTACTGGTCCACCCTGACTACAGGCCCACCCTGACTACAGGCCCACCCTGACTACTGGTCCACCCTGACTACAGGCCCACCCTGACTACTGGCCCACCCTGACTACTGGTCCACCCTGACTACAGGCCCACCCTGACTACAGGCCCACCCTGACTACAGGCCCACCCTGACTACTGGTCCACCCTGACTACAGGCCCACCCTGACTACAGGCCCACCCTGACTACAGGCCCACCCTGACTACTGGTCCACCCTGACTACTGGTCCACCCTGACTACAGGCCCAGCCTGACTACTGGCCCACCCTGACTACTGGCCCACCCTGACTACTGGTCCACCCTGACTACAGACCCACCCTGACTACTGGTCCACCCTGACTACAGGCCCACCCTGACTACTGGTCCACCCTGACTACAGGCCCACCCTGACTACAGGCCCACCCTGACTACTGGTCCACCCTGACTACTGGTCCACCCTGACTACAGGCCCAGCCTGACTACTGGCCCACCCTGACTACTGGCCCACCCTGACTACTGGTCCACCCTGACTACAAGCCCACCCTGACTACAGGCCCACCCTGACTACTGGCCCACCCTGACTACAGGCCCACCCTGACTACAGGCCCACCCTGACTACTGGTCCAGTCTGACTACAGGCCCACCCTGACTACTGGTCCAGTCTGACTGCTGAAACTCAGAGGTGAAGTGGTTGAGAAAAAGTATGATTAAAATATCACAAAAAACAAAGCTACAGTTACTCATTTGTGGAGGTGAAATGAAAAAAGCGGCTTATAAAACATGTTACCTCAGGCAGAGAGAAAGAAAAAAGAGAAAGAAAAAAAAGAGACAAAGAAAAAGAAAGACAAAATAATAAAAATCAAGATGACACAACTGGATTGGATAACAGACTCTTACGCAATAATTTTGGCGTAGATTATTATTTTGGAGTTACTTGTCAAATGATTGTAGCAGAGACAAAACAATAAAACCATTTTTTGTGATTAAGAAAAAAGTATGAAGATGAAAAAAACACAAAAAGGATGCAGTTACTAATTTGTGCAGGTGAAATGGAAAAAGGGCTGTTACCTTAGAAAGAAAGAAAGAAAGAAAGAAAGAAAGAAAGAAAGAAAGAAAGAAAGAAAGAAAGTTTCAGTTTGCCTTCACATCTGACCTGAGTCCTGTATCAGATTTCAGTGCTGGGGAAATCCCCGTCTTCATCCTGTCCTCCTCCCCCTCCAGCAGACGGAGGGTCAGCGGAGGGCGAGACACCCGGCCGGTTAGCGGTTGGGTGCGGCCGCTGGGCCTTCTGAATGTTACACGTGCGATATGAATTTTAATAAAGTGTTCCTCTCTTCCTCTCTAACCTCGACCCGACTGAAGTGTCTCGGAGCAAAAGGCTGCAGAGACACAAAAACACACGACATCAAATGTTGACCGGCCGAGCTGCTTGCTGCTGCAGGGAGACAGAAGCGGATTCTCTAAGGCTGCGTTTTTTTTACAGCGGGGATTAGATTCACATAAAATAACTTAATGTTTTAGACCTAACTGTCTATAAAGTCAGAATTCTAATCTCAGAATTTAAAGTCAGAATTCGGAGTTCTGAATTTCACTTTATTCTCAGAATTCTCAGATGAATCTCCAAATTTTTCACGTGACCCTAATCCTCTTCTGCACCAATCAGAGGCCAACCTGAAACAACATGCTTGTTCAGACGCTTTGACTTAGGATCTGCAACGCGTTTCAGCCGCAAATGTCTGCAGGCTCCTTCATCCCTCTTTCATGTCCCCCCCCACTCGCTCTCTCTACCTTCCTCGCTCTCTCTGTCTTTCTTTCTCTTCCCCCTCGCTCTCTTTTATCCTCCCTCTCTCTCTCCCTCTCTCTCTCTCTATCCCTCCCTCTCTCTCTCTATTCCTCCCTCTCGCTCTCTTTTACTCTCCCTCTCTCCCTCTCTCTCTTTTACCCTCACTCTCTCTCTTTCTCTCTCCTCTCTCTCTCTCCCTCTCTCTCTTTTACCCTCTCTCTCTCTCTCTCTCTCTATCTCTCTCTCTCCTCTCTCTCTCTCTCTCTCTCTCTCTCCAGGTCGTTCAGCTTTTGCCTCCAAGGGCAAATCTTTAATTATTTCGTCTTTCTGTGTCCAGATGAGTGTGCTTCATCATAACGTGCCCTGTCGTTTTATTTTATTTTCTGTTAAATAACCAGCAGTATGGGGGAAGTATCAGGGCAATTTTGAATTAAATTGAATTTTTCCAAACCAATTTTTCCAACGAAACAGCGTTCGTCCAGAGAATTAAGCCTGCCCATTAACTTTACTTAATGTTCCTAATGTCCTGCTCTGCTCTCTATAACACTGAAATGACACACATTTCTCCCCCAGAATTCCCCAGGGGTGAGGGTGAGGGGGGGTGGGGGGGGTGACCCTTTGACCTCTGTGTGATGCATTCTGGGTATTGCGTATTATGGCGAAAAGGTGAAGGAGACGGAAAAAAGACAGAAGGGAAATTTAAGAGTGTTGATGTGTGTCTGAGTGTGTGAGAGCGAGAAAGTGTGTGTGTGTGTGTGTGTGTGTGAGTGAGAAAATGTGTGTATTAGAACGTTTCCTGGTTTGTTTGGAATCAACAGAAGAAGAAGAACTGGGTAGTTAGCATGAGCAGCGATAGCCACCATGTCTGAACACACAAAGAAGAGAAACTCAAACTGCATCAACAGAAAATCCAAGCTCCGCCCACACTGTTTGATTGACAGGTGATCTCTGGGACGTGCAGTGCAGAAACAGCAAAGAGGTTGAGCACTAAACATGTTTTTTTAAAAGTTAGCATTGGGTCTTAATGCTAAACTTTGTTTCCACGGCAACACTTCCTCAGATTAACTGTTCCACTTTATGTCGACACAGCAGCAGCGACTGGGTAAATTAGCTAGCTGAAGCTAAACAAGTCATTGCCACAGAACTTGAAGAGATAGAACAGACTTTCCCATTCAAATCAACGCTCCTGGACGGTCGGAGCGGCGGCCATCTTGCTGTGACCCGTCGGACTAGCTTCTGTATGAAGCGACTCACAGCGAGTCACTGAGCTGAGAGGTTTTACAGCAAGAACCAAAGCAGCTTCTCTGTCTCCTCGCTGCCATGGATTGCTAACATGCTAATGT
>NC_136001.1:34012273-34042273 GCF_048128805.1 Centroberyx gerrardi
AAGGATTTACACACATATACACACTTAAACACACACACACACACACACACGCCATTATCTTCTTCAGCCTCTTTAGATGGATAAGACAGCTGTTGTTGTTTTCTGGACAGACATGTACGTCTATTCCAAATTAAAGCACCAATCTGTAATTTCTGAAACACTTTAAAGTAATATTCCAAGACATTTTTATATAAACAAATGTCCATTTTGCCTCTCTCTGTCTCTGATTGCCAGCCAGTTCATGAAAGCTTCTACATTTGCTGTTGAACAGCTGGACTGGAGATCAAATCCAGGAACACCAAGCTGATATTTGTGATCTTCTTCCCAAGTTCTCCTGAAGACAAACTTGAACAGAGACGCTCCCTCACAGTTTCAGACGGACGGTGTGCTTGACGTTGCGCATGCGATCAATTAAGACGCACAGCTGTTCATTTTCCCATCAACTACAGATTCACATGTTCAGTATTTAACTCTCTTATCCATCATCTTACATGCAGATTACTCTCCAAAAGTGTCTTATTGTCCTATTGGGCTTTTCAGATTCTGTCCAGTTTCTGTCTCTTTTTTTTTTCACTTATGGCGAAAATGAATAGGATTGTTGGATCGTTTTTACCAATCGTTCTGTTCTGTAAATGGGTGGTAAAAAGTGGAAAAAATGAAAAATAGTAACAATATACTGTATATATATATAGCTAAGGATGTTGCATAATCGTTGCTTCACAAAGCCACAAATTATTGGAATGCTAAGTATGGCTAACATTTTTTTTCCCTTGCATTTCATTTAAAACCCATGAGGATCCACCTTAACAAATAAAGAAATGCATAAAAGCAAAATAGTCGATATTAGCATTAAGTATATTAGCGTGACGTAATTCAACATTACATCATTTTACACCCAATTTATTTTCATGTTTGATCCAGAATCCCTTATTTGGGCCGAAACATTGCAGGCAGAGCTGCTGTGGAGGCAGAGATGACCTCTGACCTGTGTCCGCATCACACCTGGGACTTTAACCGTCTCTCTAACCAGCCGACACACAGCGGCTCTTCACCGGCATTCATTCCACAGTCAATATAACCAAAAAACTGGTGGTATAATTTATAATTCATCAGAGGTTTAATTATGATTGTCCAGCTGCGCTTATCAGATGTGAGCAGCTCCTCGGTGGTTTTGAACAACGCTTCAGAGCACAAAGTGATTCAGAGTCTCAGAACTGACTGTGAAGTGGTTTCAGGACAGATCGGTTTCAACTGCTGCCGTTACTGAAGTTTAATCAGATGAACCAGAAACAGAAGTCTTGGGACCGAGAGCTAAAGTCTGTGTTTTTAAAGACTATGTATTTTGATAATGAGCTAAAGTTTTTTTTTTTAAAGCTAACTCTAGCTCTCCAACATCCAATAATGTACAAAACAAAATAAAATCAAACTCACATAAACGTTGTGTAGAGTCAAACTTCACTAAATGCCCGCTCAAAAAGGCAGCGACATGAACAGCTGTCAATCTCCAGCTCATCTTGTCTTACTTCTTATAAAGACAGATCAATAGATTGATTGACTGACTGATCGATAGCCTCCACTTACGTGTCGTCTCCTCCTAGTTCTGCAGTTTTTCCCCAAACGACATCGACCTCTCTGCAGCTTAATGGGACGCGACGGCAGAAAAGCCTTCCTGTTTTTAGCTGAGTTTCCTGCTCCCGCCTGCTGAGCGGCGCCCGGGCAGACGAGCTGTCAGCGGCGGCGGCGGCAGCGAGCGACACACTGACACCGACACACAGCTCGTTAAGGAACCTCGTTAAGGACCCTACCGAAAGGGAAATTCCACCCAAAAAACGCAGTTACCGTCCAAATGTAGGAGGCGAAAAGAGTTTCCTAAAGCTGGAGCGTCCAAGAAGGATGATAACATACAATGACAATCCCTCAATACATAGAGGCTGGTCTGGGTGTGATTATAGGTGCAATAGTATCAGCAACACACACACACACACACACACACGCAAGCAAACTCCTATCTAAAAATCCAACATTTTAAAACTTTCTGATACTTTATAATGCCTCAAAATCAATATCAATTCCACAAATCTACACAGTACCAATAGGTATAGTTATTCAATACCCTCCAGACACACACACACACACACACACATGCACGCACACACACACACACACGCATACACACTATTCTCAAAATTCAACATTATGAAGCAGTGATACCTTTCAATACCCTAAAGTTGATATCAGCACCAAAAACTGGCAAGCCCTACACACACACACACACACACACTCCTGATAAACTGAAGCCGACAGTAATCAGATGCATCCAGAAAGGTCAAGGCATTCCCATTTCCATAAGGAGTCTTTCTCACTGTTTAAACACATTACTCAGTGGATTAAACTCAGTAACCTCATTCTCACACACATACGATTGACCAAATAGCCACACATACATATTTATACCATTTATATCATTATTATGACCCCACTTTCACTTGTATTCATTATTCAGAACTCGACAGCAGGTTTTGTTTCTGCATATTCGCATAATCTGAGTCGCTTCGACCTCCAAGTACAATAAATGTATTGGAGTTAGCCTTGGTGACATTGGTGCAGAGATGAATTATTGAGTTACACACTGATTTACACAAGGTGCAGAAACAACAGGACCTCACAGACAGCTGACTGTACACATCAGTCTGAATATAGACAGTAGAGACCATAGAGGCTTTGCAGTTTCATCTCCAACCTGCTGCCAACCAGCTGCGTCTCCATGATGGAGGAACACTGGAGAATTACGTGTTAGTTTAAAGTGTAAATCTGTAGCAAGCAGCTGAGTCAGCTTGTTGTGGTGTGGCTGTAGATCCATTCAGTAACGTTCTCAGTAAAAGTGAATAGTGTGATAAGGTGGATTTGGTTACTGTGACACAGTAAACTGTCTTGTCTTTAGCCCTAGTCTCTACTCCAAAACACTCTGAGTTGTAGCTTGAGAAGAGTCAGCTCAGTTAACCTGAACAAACTGTTAGCTAGCTAACTAGCCGGCAAACACACTGATGTTAATGTGAACATGCTAACGCTAGCTGCTGCTAGATACGTTAGCTAGTGTGCTAATCAGACAAGACAGTGATGGTTAGCTGACCAGATGCTATGGTTAGCTAGCTAACAAGCTGACATTATCTAAACACTAAATCAATCAGATGGATCAGTGATGAAATGATCAGTTTAGTCAGAAACAGACAGAAATTAACCGTCTGTTCAGTTCTGTTGAGACGACAGAAACACTAGTGATGTGTCGGTCGCTAACGAGCCGGCTCTATGAGCCGGCTCCCGTCTGAGAGCCGATTTGTTTTTTTCTCTTTTTTTCCTTGTAAATTAATAGAAGACAGAATAATAGGATGATCTTTTCGCCACACTGCTCGGCCACGCGCACTCCATGCACTGACTGAAAGTTGTGTTGATGTGTGCGTGCGACCAATCACGTGTGATGACAGACAGAACAGCAGAAAACAAGATGAGTGACAGTCGCAAACAAAGTAGCATTTGGATGCATTTTAATAACATAGACAACCTAAAGGCAGAATGTAGAATTTGTAAGGTAAAAATATCATATCGAGCAGGGTCTACTAACAACCTCCAACAGTGCAGTTAGAAGAAAAAAGGCAAGCTAGCGTGCACTACTGAACACACCAGTGCGTCTACTGGAACCGTAGCAGCTGCAGTGTCTACAGCCACCCCTCAGGCATCAGGTACACCACGACATATTGCAACCCAGAGCTCTATAAGCCAATTTATGCCGAAGGTCATGACCCCAGCAAGACAGAACACAGTTGATGAGGAATTGACTAAAATGATTGCAAGTGATTTCCAACCATTCTCAATCATGGAGGATGAGGGATTTTGAAGCTACACCCATGCTCTCAATCCAATGTATCTTCTTCCAAGCAGGAAAACACTCTCCCAAACAACCATTCCAAGGCTGTATGACAGAGAACTTGCTTCACTGCAAGAAAGGGTTAAAAAGGCTACAGCAGTTTGCTTGACAACTGACTGCTGGACATCCAGAGCCACCACTTCCTTCATGTCTGTTACATGTCACTTCATTGAAAATTATAAAATGGTGTCCTGTCTTCTGGACTGTTTTGAGTTTAGTGACAGACACACTTCGGAGAACTTGGCAGAGGAACTGCTAAGAGTGGCAAAAGAGTGGCAAGTAGAAAACAAAGTGGTTTGCTGTGTTAGTGACAACGCAGCTAACATAACCAAAGCTATTAAAATCTTGAAATGGACCCACCACCCATGTCTCGCGCACACAATCAACCTGGTTGTAAGAGACGCCCCGAAGGTGATGAAGCCCACTGTGGACAAAGTGAACAATAGCACAATAGCCACAGAGAAGCTGAAGTCTACTCAACACCAGATGGGTATGCCTGAGCTGAGGCCCAAACAAGAATGTGTTACGAGGTGGAATTCAACATTTCATATGCTGAAATGGGTTCTGGAGTCCAAGGATGCAGTCATCTCTACCCGGCCATTATCAATGCACCTGTTGATGCTCTGAGCCAAGAAGAATGGGAGGTAGTGCGAGAGACATGCACTGCTCTGGAACCCAGTGCAGACAGGTACAGTGGATAATTGTTATTACATTATTTATCATTATACAATTGCATATTAGAGGTGCATATTAGAGGTGAATGGCAGTAATAATAGACAAGAATAAACTGAACAAAGTCCATATACCACATAATAAAACAAAGCATAATTTTCTGAGTTACTGTTTTCTCTTTTTTCAGCTACGTGACAGCCTCCAAAATGCTACTCCTGTGTAAGGGTCTGCAGAGAATAACAGCCACAGGGAAAGTGACAGAGTTGGTGACTGCTCTCTGTGCATCTATGGAAAGAAAGTTCCACAGAATGGAATACAATACTGTTCTCTCAGAAACCACCGTACTGGACCCGAGGTTCAAAAAGCTGGCTGGTTGATGAGGCACTTCAAAGAGTAACAGCAGCAGCAGCAAGATGCAGCCCGAGCAGCCAGCCGGCTCAGCCACCAGGAGGCCAAGAGGGAGCAGGGGCACGAGAAGTGGAGCCACAAACGTCTGCTGTTTGGAGGCTCTTTGATGAAAGAGCACTAGGAGAGGAATCCCTCAGCAGATGCTATACTGGAAGTAAGATCCTATCTTGAGGAGCCCCTTATCCGAAGAGCCGCAGACCCGCTGAGCTGGTGGGAGACCGAGGCTTCAGTCTGCCCACGACTTGTCAAGGTGACGGCAGGGAGACCGTGCATCGTAGCGACATCAGTCCCTTCAGAAAGAATCTTCTCCAAAACAGACAGGGCAGATAACAGAGAGAAGAAACCGGATCAGCCCTCTAAGCTGAGGCACTTAGTCTTTCTTAATGCCAATCTGCCCTAAAGACAATGTTACAATGTTTCACTGTTAATAGATACAACTAAAACTGTTGGATGCTGCTGTTTTTGTAATGTTTTTTCATTGTAATTTATTTTTTATTTGTTATATGGCACACCGTGTTCCGTTTTGAGTGTGATTTGTTTGGAATGGTTTGTGTTTTGGATAATTGTGATTATAATGATAATGAATAATTGAAGTGATATATGTGCACACATACCAATCATAGGTCAAAACATTGCTAAATTTGGCTGAATTATAAAAGCCAGTAGTGGTACTAAATGAAGAGCCGTTTGGGAGCAGAAAGAGCCGGCTCTTATTGCTGAGCTGAGCCAAATGATCTGGCTCACTAAAAAGAGTCCCATCACTAAGAAACACAATCAGCTGTTCACAGAGCTGAGGACCTCCAACATGGCTGCCAGAGGGGGGTTACATTAGACCTATCAGTCTACATATAGACAGTAGAGTATACATGTAGACATTGCACATCACACTACATATATAGATATCTTAGAAATAGAGATAGCACAACTGAAAGAAACTCTGGTAATTAACAGTGTATAAACTGAGTCTCTGTTGAATGGTAAACTGCAGGTAATGAATTTATTTTTTTTGTCAAAATAGATACACAGTGTTTGGGAAATTAACTTGCCGTATTCTCCAATCTAATTCACATGAAACTCACGTCGTCTCCATATTCACAACTCAGCTTCACTCCATATTCATGATGGGCTGTGGTCTCTCTCCCCTACAGCTGTTTTCACACAGTTTTCACACTCCACAACACTTCAGCATCCCTCTGCCAGCCTCTCCCCTGCAGTGCTTTATAAGGGGATTAAATACATAAGTGGCTTGGTTCTGCTGAAAGGTCAAACCGAGGCACTAAGCACTCAGTTTGTTGGTTTTCTGAAATATGAAGCACATACAGGCAAAGTATTCAGTTCTCTCCAAGAAACAGACTGACCAGGTCATTCAGGCTATGATCCCTTATTGATTTTGCCTTTAAAATCCACTTCAGTCATGAAGGGGAGATGCAGGTGAAGGGGAGCAGGCGGGTTAAAGGAGGATTTTTCCGTCTTGAGATGAGATTTGGGTGAAAGAGGGAGCAACTGCACATTAGGGACTTAGTCGTAATGAGATAAAATGAAACTTTAATGATCCCCATGGGGAAACTCAGTCGTTGCAGCAGCAAATACGATACAGCAAAGAAAATCCAGGATACAAACATGAAAATACAATATAAACAACACAGCAAAGTGTGGTTAAGTAAGAAGACGCAACACACACTTTCAACGCATGTTAAGTGGGATGTATGGATGGGGAGTATGGGGAAATTAGGATGTTAAATAGATGATGATTAGGATGGAAAATAACAGCGGCAGGACTTACTGAGGCAGAGAGGTGAGGAACAGACGGAGGAACAGTTCAGCATGTTGCAGAGCTGGATTAGCAGGTTTCTGTCATTTCTATTACATCTCAGAACTGTTTCAATCTGTTGCTTTGTTGTTTTACTGAGACTAGATACAAAACCTGATCCTGATCCTACCTGTTGGCTCAGTTCTGCAGGTTTCAGAGCAGTTTAGACTGGTTTCTGTGCTGTTTCTGTGTGAGCCTTACAGCTCTTTACAAGGCAGTTCAGTACCTGAGTGGCTCGACTCTGACATCAAACATCAAACTAGAGGCGCGGTCACAGCAGCACAAACCTGCACGGAAATTTGCTTTGCTTCCCATTGATGTCAACTGAAAACCGGGCAAAGGACAAATAAAAACAATCGCTTCCGGTTGTGAATCGATTTCACACTTTAGCTTTGCCAGAATTACAATTTGGTGAACTTTGACCTGCGAATTCATGTAATAATAATAATAATAATAATAATAATGATATTATATAACAGATGGTAGGCTACATTCATGGTTTTCCTGTTGTATTGTAGCCTACAGTTAACGTTAGCTTGTTAACCACACAGCATCAGAGTTGATTGATTGCTACTTAGCTACGTTAAGTCGTTCACTTGGAGGTCATCCCTATGTTCCCTCAGCCCCATGTTCCCTCAGCCCCATGTTCCCTCAGCCCCATGTTCCCTCAGCCCCATGTTCCATCAGCCCTATGTTCCCTCAGCCCCATGTTCCCTCAGCCCCATGTTCCCTCAGCCCCATGTTCCCTCAGCCCTATGTTCCCTCATCCCTATGTTCCCTCAGCATCAGAGGGTTAGGGTTAGGGGGCGAAAACACTACCTCATTGGCGGAGGTACTGATCTGAGGGAACATAGGGCTGAGGGAACACAGGGTTGAGGGAACACAGGGTTGAGGGAACATAGGGTTGAGGGAACATAGGGTTGAGGGAACATAGGGCTGAGGGAACATAGGGCTGAGGGAACACAGGGCTGAGGGAACATAGGGTTGAGGGAACATAGGGTTGAGGGAACACAGGGCTGAGGGAACACAGGCTTGAGGGAACATAGGGCTGAGGGAACATAGGGCTGAGGGAACACAGGGCTGAGGGAACATAGGGTTTAGGGAACATAGGGTTGAGGGAACACAGGGCTGAGGGAACACAGGCTTGAGGGAACATAGGGCTGAGGGAACACAGGGCTGAGGGAACATAGGGTTGAGGGAACATAGGGTTGAGGGAACATAGGGCTGAGGGAACATAGACACGCTCCCGTTACTTGTTACTTAACCAGCTACTAAACAATGACTACAGATTGATGCGAGGTTGTTCACAAAGAGTCATTTACTGTAGAAACCATTTCAAGTTTGAAACGTCGCCCAACACGAAGCATAACGGCACGTCATTTCTCACTGCGATGAGGGAAGAGAAATCATTGGGTGAATCAGGTGTGACAGCTCAGTGTGTTGGCTTTCTGCTGTATGAAGCACAGATACAGTTCAGTTCAAATGCGGTGCCACAGCTCAGCATGTTGTTTCTACTGGTTTCTGTTTCTGTTTCTATGCGAGCTTGTCTCTTGAGCAGGTCGATCCTCCAGCTGCAGCTCTCAACAAGACTAGATGAGCGGACTGTCTGCTGGAAGGTCAAACCAGGCAGCAGGAGGCTCCATGAGGTTCGAATCGGATTTGTTCATAATGTGCTTTTAACACAACAGGGTTTGTCACAAAGGGATTCACACTGCAACAAATGACATGAATACAGATAAAAACAACAGAGAACAAAGACTGCAGTTTTTAAGTATGAGGCTCGAGTGTCAGTGTGAGCGAGAGAGGAAGTGAGTGTGTGTGTGTGTGTGTGTGTGTGTGTGTGTGTGCGTGTGTGTGTTAAATGAAACATCAAGTTGTGGTTAATTAAAAAGCATATTACAGTTGGGCAGATTGTGACTCAGACTGCAGATTAGAGTTTTAGTTGTGCAAACATTTCCCAGAGGCAGAGCTGCTCTGGAGGCAGAAATAATCTGATTGGTCGAGTTAAATCCGACCAATCAGAACCACAGTTTTAACATTAGACTGAAGCCCAGTGAAAAAGACAAGAGGTAAGAGAGGAGGAAGCTAATATTATGAAGCCTAGCGCTCTGCTGCTAACTGAAATACAATCTATCATACTAAGTTATCTAGGTTAGCTAGTTAGCTAGCCATATATATATTTTTTTTTTTCAATTTTCATAACTTTCATAACTAATACATTTTGAGCACAGTTTTTGCCATTCAAGTTTGTCAGTCAGCTAACTTTGTATCCGGAAAACTGTGGTTCTCTGGCTCCGCCCACTGAGGTTTGACTCAACCAATGAGATTACTTCTGCATCCAAGAAATGTTTGTATTATATAACAGACTTTATTACATGTCTAGATGCTCAGTTGATACAAACTCCGGTGGTTCGGTGTTGTGTTTCCCTAATGAAGGGATTTTTTGTCAAATTGACGTTAGCTAACCATGCAGTAAAGTGTCTCTGACATGAAGAAAGGGCTGACTTTGGTTGTGTTTTTCTTTTACTTAACGTTGACAGTATTGTCTTCAGTTCATTTCCCAGTAGATCAGAGTACAGTTTAATCAAACAGCGTCTCCTTTAGTGTAAATCCTGCTGCTGAACGCCACGCCGCCTGAAAACACTTCCAAACAGAAGCAGCAGGAACTACTTTTTGTGTATTTTAAAGGTGTTTAAATTCATGACTAGGGTTTAGATTTAATATCAACTAAAAGTATACGCATAAACGCTTTTAATATGATACACAGTCCGCTTCTGTCAGGACAGGAGATAAACACAGAAGCCATCTTTCTGTTTCACTCCTCACTCAGTTGCTGCTCTTTGGCTTTACAGGACCAGAATACTGAATACTGCTGCTGTGGCTCCTGGACTGAGAGAAAAAAAACATGTATATACTGTATATATATCTATATATATACTACAGATATATATATATATTATTCTCTTTTCAGCACAAGGAATGGCCCGGCAACCGCTGCTTTGACAGACAGCAGGTTTGTGTTACATGAAGTCTATTCAGTTCTGCATGACTGTATTTGAAAGAACAGGTTGCAGTGGCTGCTGCGGTAGAACGGGTTGGTGCAACATGGACACACACACACACACACACACACAAACACGCACACACACTGAAAACACACACCATTCAGCATGAAATGTGAGTTCATTTGCTATGAGTGGAAAAGACTTTCACACATAAAAGAAGCATAAAAGACAGGATTTGTTTGAGTTGCCACTGTATCTCAAAAGAAATGATTCAAATATAACATGACACATAAAAATATCATGTCACATGGTTGCGAATGTAATTACATGTATTCAGCACCGATTCTGCACATTTGTGTCACAACACAAATGTGTAAACATTGGGCTAAAAATTAGAAATACAGATTTACAGATATTTTCTGTGGCAACAACAGCTGAAATCTGTTCTGCATGTGGTTATATGCCTCCAGTTGGATTTAACCTTCATACTATTACACACACACACACACACACACACACACACACACACACATTAGCACACACCATTCAGCATGAAACATGAGTTAATTTGCTCTGAGTGGAAAAGACTTTCACACATAAAAGAGACACATAAAAGAGAGGATCTGAGAAGTAATCAACGAGCTGCAGTTGTAATTGGAAAAAGCACAAAATGACACATGCAAAAATATCGAGTCTGATGCTTGTGAATGTAATTGCATGTATTCAAAACTGATTCTGCACATGAGTCTCTGCTGTTAGGTTAGAAATGAGTTAGAAAAAGATACGTTTGAAGATATTTTCTGTGGCTTCAGATTCCAAAATGCAAGTTCAAATCTATTCTATATGTTCTGAGACGCTTTGAGCCTGATTTACCTTAATACTACACACACACACACACACACACACACACACGCCTTTTCAGCATGAAACATGAGTTAATTTGCTCTGATCTGAAAGGACTTACACACATAAGAGAAGCGTAAAAGAGAGGATGTGAGAAGTTGTAATCAATGAGCTGCAGTTGTAATTGAAAAAAAAAAAAAAACACACATGCAAAAATATCAATTCACATGCTTGTGAATAATAAATAATAATTACAGGTGTTCAGAACCCATTCTGCACATGTGTGAGTCTACTTTGGAGTTAAAAACACAGACTTGCAGATATTTTCTGTGGCTGCACAAATTCCAAAATGCAAGTCTATTCTACACATTCGACACATGCTTTGAGCCTGATTTAAACGTCATACTGTTCCACACACACACACACACACACACACACACACAGTGACCCGCCCCGCCCCGCCCCGCCCCGCCCCGCCCCGCCCCGCCCCGCCCCGCCCCGCTCCATGCACGCTGCAGCTGGATGTGATTTGTGAGCTTGTTTTCATGCAGGAGGCTGCAGCAGCAGATTAAACTATAACTCAACACTGTGGGCCGGGCAGGGCAGATATGCATGAGGCATGGAGGCTGCACACACACACACATGCACGCACGCACACACACACACGCAGACAGAGGATGGAGCAGATTTCCACTCACGGCCAACAAACTACATCTGACCTGAGCTTATTTAGTCCAAGCAGCCTTCTTTCCTTCCTTCCTTCCTTCCTTCCTTCCTTCCTTCCTTCCCTTTTACCTTTCATCTTTCCCTCCTTTTTCATTCAGTCTTACCTTCCTCCCCCCTCTTCTTTCTTTCTTTCTTTCTTTGTCTTTCTTTCCTTCCTTCCTTCCTGGGCTTTAAACTTTCACCTTACTTCTTCACTCACTCTTACCTTCCTCCCCCCTCTTTTCTTTCTGTCTTTCTTTCTGCCTTTCTTTCTGTCTTTCTTTCCTTCCTTCCTTTCGTCCTTCCTTCCTTCCCCTTTAGCTTTCATCCTTCCTTCCTTTTTCATTCACTCTTTCCTTCTTCCTCCTTTTCTTTCTTTCTTTCTTTCCTTCCCTTTTACCTTTCATCCTTCCTTCCTTTTCATTCACTCTTACCTTAAAAAATGCCTTAATAAATGCTTCCCTCCCCCTCTTTTTCTTTCAGCTTCTTCCTTCCTCTTTCTTTCTTTCTTTTTCTTTTTTCTTCTATACAAATGTTAATAAAATGTATAAATCATTACAGCCAAAATACAGCGTTGCCGCGGCTCAAATTAAACTATAACTCAATGCCGCAGACGGTGCCATCGGCCATAGATATACATGAGGAACACACACACACACACACACACACACACACACACACACGAGCACACACACACACACAGAGGCTGGAACAGATTTGTTCTCAAAGACAACTGACTAATCTGATCTGAGATAATTCAGACCGTTATTTACTTATTCATTCAGCCATTTCTTCCTTTATTACTTTGCCTCCTCTTTCCATACGCAGTTCCTTCCTTCCTTCTTACCTTCAATACCTTACTCCCTCCTTTCTTTCTTTCTTTCTTTCTTTCTTTCTTTCTTTCTTTCTTTCTTTCCCCACACAACTGTAAAACATCAAAAAAATACGGTGTGGCTGAAGCTCAAATTCTTCTCCTGTGCACACAGATATACATGAAGACGGCCAGCTGTTAAATGTATGTGTGGAGATTTTATTTTTTATTTTTTTTTACATAACAGTGACAGTCCAGCAGCTGTAAAATAATCTGTGCAGTTTTCATACAGTGTTTCTGTGTTTCTCTCCTTCTTTCTCGTCTTACCTCTTTATACACTAACAGCTACAGAAACTAAGGCTGCGTTCACAGTTGCAGTTGTTCAGTTCTGATCTGAACCACATGGATATTTGGTACAAACTCAGATCCTGAGGCATGAGACCGACATCTACATGTGACTTGTATTTGAACGCTCAAGTCAGAATTTGTCGGCGTTGCCATGACAACAAGTAAAGGTCACATCATTCACCTGAGGGCAGCGTTGGACACAACAATGGAAAAACAGTCAAACAGCCGACAGACTGATTCGTGTGTCGGTCGTTCATCTGACCGACACTTCACAGTGAACGAGTCGAGTCGGCCGACAGAACTGAACCGAAATTTCAGATCGGTTTGAGAAATCTGCGATTTATGAAATTTTAGCGCCACCTTCTGGTCAAAGACACGGGACAAATGTGACCGGATCCTTCGGTGGGTTAGCGGTTCACTTAAAGGATAAGGCTGGTGTTTTTTAATACATTTCCTACCGTCAACAAATCCTATGAAAATAACAAAATCAACAATGCGTTTGCTCTACTCCCGTTACTTTCTGATTTCCCACGTTCCCTTTTTAGCCGTCAACCCGGAAGTCATTGGCTCTAATTGTGAGATAAAAACCTTTAAATACAGCTCACAAAGACATCGTTTCAATTTTAAAAATCTCTAACTGTTACCATGAAAAGTCAGGCTGTTGTAGTTATTACCAAATCAAATTCAAACGGGAACAAATTCTTCATTACGCCGGGGACTATTTTCTGTGCTGCGGAACTACTTTCCTGAGATGGAAAAAGTGTTTACGGTCGGCTTATTAAGTCGTTTGAGGAAAAAGTCGTCCGGCCCGGTGCACCGTGATGATGAAATATGCTGCAGAGCAGCAGCATGGCTCTGTGACGGGTTTTAATAGTTTTTATAATACAGTGGAGTTCTATGGCTGCTGGGACATGAGGCTGCACTGGGCACCGGCTACATGGACGAGACTTGTTGGCAAAACAAATTCATTGCTGATTTTGTTATTTTCATAGGATTTGTTGACGGTAAGAAATGCATTAAAGAACACCGGCCTTATCCTTTAATGAATCAGTTCTGTACATCAGTCAGTCCGGGTTTATCCGTCCTGGTTTTCATACGATATGTAACTGTAGTCATGACAGCAGGTTAGCACTGGCTGCAAAGAGCTGCTGGTGACAAAACTGTCATTTTTACAAAGATGAATTAAATGAATCGGTCCTGAAGTCACTACGATTCACTACTGTTGGACAGACCAAGCGAATCAAGTCATTTATTTAGTTTATTTCTCTATTAGACTGTATTTATTTATCTGTTTGTTTATTTGCCTGCGTATTTATTTATTCATTTATGTTTTATAATGTTTCTAATCTCTGATGCTGGCTGTTTCACTGCTGGAACATGTGACTGAACTGCTACTGTATTTTCTTAGTCGTTTTTCCCTCTTGAAAAACAGACCTTGATCTCAATGAAAATGCTTCATTACATAAAAGATAAATGATAAAAATAAAAAAAATACACAGTGCTGGTGGTAATTTCAGCTCTCGACCCGAGGTTTTAAACTCAGACCTTTTCCACTTCTCACTTTCAGCCTCGTTCAGTAGTTGTTGTTGTTGTTGTTGTTGTTGTTGGTGTTGTTGCTTACTTATATCATGATATATGGAGTAATTCTGCTGTAATTGCCCTTTGTTGTTTTGTTTGAGGGGGAAACAATAAGGCCGGATAATGAATAATGAATTTTCAGCATCAGAGCAGTGATGAGCTGTTGCTGGTTAATGTGCAGAGGAAACACTGAGATATAAATCCAATATGCAACAAGCTGAAGGCAAATTAAACTATAACTAACTGCTTCATGCGCCTACACACACACACATACACACACACACACACACACACACACATACTGCAGCTTGTTCAAATATAAAACATTTCACTACAACCAAGCTGCATCTGATCGACTTCACTTTCTCCTTCCTTCCCTCCTTCCTTGTACGGTGAGATGTCATTTCGTCTATTATTGAGTCCTAAAATCATAATTTTCTTCAAATAAGTGAAAAAATCTGTCATTGAGGTTTGATAATTTCACTTGTTTCCAATGCAAATCAACGTGTCTGACTGGTTTCAACAGACTGACACTCGTTTCTAGAAAACTCCTGAAACAAGTGAAGCTGCAGTGGAAACAAGTGAAGTTATCTCTCCTCACTGCAGAATGTTTCTCTTGGTTTAAGAAAAATAAAATTTGAAGGCTGAATATGAGACTAGATGACTCGTTAAGATGGATGTTTTCTGCAGTGTGCGTATTTATTCATTCTTCTTTTAACCAATGTTCTCTTGATCATGTTTCCTATTTTATCTCCTCATTGTTTTTTATGTCTGTCTATAAAACACTTTGTAATCTCTGCTTTTACATCTGCTTAAAAGAGTGTATTATTATTATTATTATTATTATCATTGCACAAATTAACTTTTACTCGTTCAGCATGAAATTACATCTGATCCGAGCCAATTCAACATGACTGAAAGATTTTCCTTCCTTCCTTTTCTTCCTTCCTTCCTTCTTTCCTTTTCTTCCTTCCTTCCTTCCATTCCACTATTGGTAATGGAAAACTAAACTGATTCACTTTCATGCCTTCATTTCCTTCCTTCCTTTTCTTCCTTCCTTCCTTTTCTTCCTTCCTTCCTTCCTTTTCTTCCTTCCTTCCTTCCTTCTTTCCTTTTCTTCCTTCCTTCCTTCCATTCCACTATTGGTGATGGAAAACTAAACTGATTCACTTTCATGCCTTCATTTCCTTCCTTCCTTTTCTTCCTTCCTTCATTTTCTTCCTTCCTTCCTTCCTTTTCTTCCTTTCTTCCTTCCATTCCACTATTGGTAATGGAAAACTAAACTGATTCACTTTCATGCCTTCATTTCCTTCCTTCCTTTTCTTCCTTCCTTCCTTTTCTTCCTTCCTTCTTTCCTTTTCTTCCTTTCTTCCTTCCATTCCACTATTGGTAATGGAAAACTAAACTGATTCACTTTCATGGCTTCATTTCCTTCCTTCCTTTTCTTCCTTCCTTCATTTTCTTCCTTCCTTCCTTCCTTTTCTTCCTTCCTTTTCTTCCTTTCTTCCTTCCATTCCACTATTGGTAATGGAAAACTAAACTGATTCACTTTCATGCCTTCATTTCCTTCCTTCCTTTTCTTCCTTCCTTCATTTTCTTCCTTCCTTCCTTTTCTTCCCTTCTTCCTTCCATTCCACTATTGGTAATGGAAAACTAAACTGATTCATTTTCATGCCTTCATTTCCTTCCTTCCTTTTCTTCCTTCCTTCCTTTTCTTCCTTCCTTCTTTCCTTTTCTTCCTTTCTTCCTTCCATTCCACTATTGGTGATGGAAAACTAAACTGATTCACTTTCATTTCCTTCATTTCCTTCCTTTCTTTCTCTCTTCCTTCCCTTCATTCTCCCTCCTCCATGCATCCATTCATGTATCCCTCCGCTGTGTGTGTGCAGATATTGACACCCAGCTACAAGGTTCATTCAGCCTAATTAAAGGAACTTTTTTTTTTCCCCTCCTTCCTGCCTCCTTTCCTTCCTTCAATCCATCAGGCAGACGCAGCAGAATGACTCTAATGATCCGTCTTCATGAAGAGGCTCTTACTGAAACCAGGAAATTGGCTTTTCTGACGCCGTTTCTATTTCTGAATCAGGATGACGTCGACTTCTGATGGAACCGCTCCCAACAAAACAGAAGAAGAAGAAGAAGAGCCTGAAAAGTCACACACACACACACACAACATTCATTCATTCATTCATCCAATCATCCATTCGTTCTTTGATATATTCAATCTTTTATTCATCCATCCTTTCACCCGTCATTCCATTTATTCGTTCATCCAACTGATCATTCGTCCATTTATCTCACCATTCATACGTTTATCCATATAATCATCCATTTATACATTCACCCATCCATCCACACACTCTCATCACCCTGGACGAATGGAAAATCATGATTCTGCTGTAACTGCAGCTCTCTCTCTCTCTCTCTCTCTCTCTCTCTCTCTCTCTCTCTCTGTCTCTATCTCTCTCTCTCTCGGTCTCTCTCTCTCTCTCTCTGTCTCTCTATCTTTCCACTCTTTCTGCTCCCCTGTCTCACTGTATCTATCAAAACAACTAATAAAACACTCAGGTGGATGGTGGACCGCTCACTCTCCTTAGGGAAGAAAAACATTATTCATTCATTCATTCATTCAGAGAGAGAGAGAGGGGAGAGAGAGAGAGAGAGAGAGAGAGAGAGAGAGAGACAGACAGACAGAGAGAGAGAGGATTTATTTATTGAACAGTTGATGTATCGTCAGTTTTGCTGACCGGCAAATTTCCACTTTGAGAAAGAAATCTTTCTCAAAATTTAAAAAACTGTTATCATTTTTTATCTGAGGAGCGTATGAGAGTTCACTCTCCAAGTCTTTTTTTAACTTAATGAGAAGCAGTTTGTTGTGTTGTGTTAGCTGGAGCTTCACAAACTGAAGAGAAACAGCTGGAGACCAACAGGTTCAGATCCCCAGAGGAGAAACAGTCTCTCCTCCTCTCTCCTCCTCTCTCCTCCTCCTCCCTCCTCCTCTCTCCTCCTCTCTCCTCCTCCCTCCTCCTCTCTCCTCCTCCCTCCTCCTCTCTCCTCCTCTCTCCTCCTCTCTCCTCCTCCCTCCTCCTCCTCCTCCCTCCTCCTCTCTCCTCCTCCCTCCTCTCTCCTCCTCTCGCCTCCTCTCTCCTCCTCCCTCCTCCTCCTCCCTCCTCCTCTCCTCCTCTCTCCTCCACCTCTCTCCTCCTCCCTCCTCCTCTCTCCTCCTCCCTCCTCCTCCCTCCTCCTCTCTCCTCCTCCCTCCTCTCTCCTCCTCCCTCCTCCTCTCTCCTCCTCCCTCCTCCTCCTCTCTCCTCCTCTCTCCTCCTCCCTCCTCCTCTCTCCTCCTCCCTCCTCCTCCTTCCTCCTCTCTCTTTCTCTCTCCTCCTCTCTCCTCCCTGAACAGCTGCTGAACATCACAATGAAACCATAAACTTAGTATCTTGCTTCCTTAATGTGATGTATTTCCTGTTGAAACAGGATGTTGGAGGCGGGACATAACACAGGGAAGAATCAATCAAAAGTCTAAACCAATGGGAGCTCAGTTAAGGAGAGGAAAACAGTTTGAGTTGATGGAGGCAAGAGAGGCGGAGGGGCGGGACGGTGCAGCATGATGTCACTGTTAAAGGTACTCTATTTCCCAGGAAGGAAAAGTAATGGTATTTTGATTTTGATGGTATTTTAATACAAGAAATTACAATTTGGGGCATTTATTGTTCAATAGGTGTATATTATAACACGGAAAATTCGCTGACAAGGTGAAAAAGTCATAATTTCCTCATGACTAAGTCAATACTTCAGTGACACACTGACACCAAAACTTAATTTGGGCAAAAAGGTCAAATCTACACCGGTTGGGCCTGGGACGCTCTGCTCTGCTGCAGCAGTCTGGGACTCCAGCTGATCAGACAGGTGGATTTCCACATTAAAATCTTGGCCAGCGAAGCTTTAACAGCCACTGGATCTCTGACACATACAGTCAGGATGATTTCTGTGATAAGAAAAAACATTTCTACTATCATCATGTCTATTTTTTCTGATTTTTCTCAATTTTTTTTTGCTTTTTTCTTGTGAAATACTGAATAGTTTTCAGCCTCTAGGCCTCCTCTTACAATTGATCAAAATTAATTTCAATCAAATCAAAGACCCGCTGCTGTAGAGAAGCAGGATGTGGTCATGTGACTCACCGTGAGCACAGCTGTTTGTTACCGACAAGTCACAGCAGCCTGGTAGAAGTTTCCAGGCAGACAGATGGACAGACGATACAGACACAGACAGACAGCTGAGGATAAACTGAGTGTGAGAGATGAATGGAGGGATGATGGATGGAGGAAACGGGAGCCAAAGTGTTTGGCAGCAGCTGAGCCGTGAGTATCGACAGGTTCACCTCACCTGATCAGCTGCTTCAGTCTGCAGCCAGGAGCAAACCACACAGAGACACGGACACGGAGGAGGCCGGTTAATAATTATGACGATGGACAATAATAGATCTCGCTCTTCCCTTAATGAGCGTTCGTTAGAGGAGATGAGCTAAAGGTCAGAGAGGAGGTTTGGAAAATGGAAAATCTCTTGTTGTTTTCTCTTTGAGTTTCTCTCTTCTCTGTCTGTTCTTCTTCTTCTGTTGATTCCAAACAAACTGGAAACAAACCGGCTGTTTAGAAAAGACGATGGAGAAGCTTTATGAACTGGAGTTAGAGAGAGAGAGAGAGAGGAGCAGGACAGATATTTATTTAGATGGAAATGTTGCAAATAATTACTTTATATAACAAACAAGTCTTTATTTTGTATGTGTTTGCTCAAGGCTTCACGTAGTCTATAATTTGTATATTTTTGCACGATAAGTTTTACAATATGAAATGTATCCACTGTTTTCGGTGTTTTTTGATTCATTCCTCTAAAAAAAACTTTGTCACTTTGCTTTGAAAAGTGCTTTTAAAAAAGTTTATTATTTGATTTGATGAATAGAAAAATCAATTTATCTCACCATTCATACAATTTATCCATATAATCATCCATTTATACGTTCATCCATCCATCCATCCACACTCTCTCATCACCCTGGAGGAATGGAAAATCATGATTTCTGCTGTAATTGCAGCTCTCTCTCTCTCTCTCTCTCTTTCTCTCTGTCTCTCTCTCTCTCTCTCTGTATCTCTCTCTCTCTCTGTCTCTCTCTCTCTCTCTGTCTCTCTCTCTCTCTCTTTATCTTTCTCTCTCTGTCTCTCTCTATCTGTCTCTCTCTCTCTTTCTCTCTGTCTCTCTCTCTATCTCTCTCTCTCTCTCTCTCTCTGTCTCTCTCTCTCTCTCTCTGTCTCTCTCTCTCTGTCCCTCTCTCTCTCTCTTTATCTTTCTCTCTCTGTCTCTCTATCTGTCTCTCTCTCTCTCTTTCTCTCTGTCTCTCTCTCTCTATCTGTCTCTCTCTCTGTCTCTCTCTCTCTCTCTCTATCTGTCTCTCTCTCTTTATCTTTCTCTCTGTCTCTCTCTATCTGTCTCTCTCTCTCTCTCTCTATCTGTCTCTCTCTCTCTGTCTGTCTCTCTCTCTCTCTCTCTCTCTCTGTGTCTCTCTATCTCTCCACTCTCTCCACCCTCCTGTCTCCTCACTGTATCTAAACGACTAATAAAACAGGTGGATGGTGGACCGCTCACTCTCCTTAGGGAAGATTGGTGATTATTCATTCATTCATTCATTCATTCATTCATTCAGAGAGATGAATAGAAAAAAACATGGTACAAAAAACTATTCATGCTATTTGACCGCAGAGGAAAACACAAGAAAGAGAAAGTTAAAACATTTATTTCCACTGTGATCTAAAATCAAGATAACTTGACATGCAACACAAAACACAATGAAACCACAATTTGCAGCTTCAAATTAATTATTGTATTATTTTATTTTAAGACAATTATTTTATTTTATTACTTTAGGATAATTATTTTTATTTAATTTTATTATTTTATTTCATTATTTTAGGAAAATTCATTTAATTAACTCTTATTTTAGGGCAATTATTTTTCCATTTTTATATTTTATGTTATAATTTAAGGGCAATTATTTTTATTTTATTTAATTATTTAAGGATTGTTATTATTATTGTTAGTGTTGTTATTATTAGTGTGTTAAGTCATGTGGAACAGCAGCTAATTTTCCAGTTAATTAGCTGTTTATCTGAGGAACAACAGAACAACAGTCAGAACACAACAGGCAGGACAGATAATGACCGGACAGTGTTCATGGAAATTAGACTATGATGGTGTTATTAATGCAAATAACCTATACTGCCTGGGAGGGGGGGTGTAATTAGACCACACACACACACACACACACACGCACACGCACACACACACACACACACACAAGACTGCTTTTCCCATTTTTGTTAACAATCACAAACTTTTCCAGGTTTTCTCCTACTTATGCGGTCTTTTGGATTACACACAGTTGATATGCATTTAGGTGGACAATGCAGGTTTCTATGTGTGTGTGTGTGCATGTGTGTGTGTGTGTGTGTGTTAATTAGCTGGTTATCAGTTTAACAGCAGAAGGTCATGTGCAGCGGAGCAGGCTCGGTTCCTATAGAGCTGCTGGGAAATTAGCCCAAACCAATTATAATGCGCTCTTCTGACACATGATATTTAAAGCCCCTATGTGTAGAATATCTACCTCAATACCACATTCTCATATTAATTTTAATAGCACGATATAATGGCTGTAGAATAATGAGGCCATCGCGGTGAAACTTGGTTTATTCTGTGTGTTTCCTCTGTGTGTTCCGGTCTGATCTGGTGCAAACTGATGTGGTTCAACCAGAACTGATCAAACCACCGAAGAAGATGGATGGTTGGCATAGCAACTAGTAAACAATGTATGTTTTTAATAAATGAATCCTTTTTAATACATATTTTATTATTTGACTTTCTATTCAAGACATTTGTAGTGATGATCTGTAACATAAATTAAATATTGGGATTATTATTAGATTCTTATTATTAGACTGCGTTGAGAATTCAGGCAAATTGGTGGATGAATAGTATGCGAGGCGTCACTCAACCTGTTTGTAGCATGGAAGTATTATATTATATTATATTATATTATAGTATATTATATTATATTATATTACAGCTGAACAAATATACAGACAGTCCACACTTAACTGTCGCTGTAGTTGAAGTTCCTACAGTCCTGAATAATCAGAAAACCACATCATTAACACTGAATTGTCAAGAAGAACCGATCCACTACTACACAGCTCTGCTCCGCTAGCTTAGCTGTCAGTCAGTATCATAACATAGCAGCCTGTTAGCCAAAATGTTTCGTTAGCATTGCCCAAAATTCCACAGCTATTATGCAAAACTGCTCTGCTAGCTCAATTGTAACTAAAACATTCACCAGCAAAAATATTTTTTTTGTCACACATAGATTAGCCACAGCTACAAACATACATACACACACACACACACACACACAGCCTACGATTACCGTAATTATCGTAATGCATTGCAGTAACAAAAAAACGGCTACCTAACGTACCCCAACAGAAGCAGATCAGAAAACAAGGAGGCTTCGTACTAAAATATGAGCAAATATACTTATCAAACAGAGGGAATTAGAAATAAAGGCCTGTCTCTAATATAAGCCTGCTTCCAATAAAGGCCTGGTACCCTCTGCAGTCGAGGTAAATAAAGGCCCGGGCCAATATTAGAGGAAATACGGTAGTTAAATTCCACAGCTGTTGCGCAATAACTGCTTTGCTAGCTCCATCTAGTTTAGTCCAGAGCCATATAGAGAGAGAGTTGCGTCATCTCCGTTCTCTCCAATGGACCATTTTTTTACAGCAATGGCGGATCGCGGAGCCCCTCAATAGTTCCCGGAAGTTAGCGGCTAACACTAGCAGCGCAGTAGAGTTGCAGCAGAATGGACCGTTTGTGATGCACTTTGAAAGGGTAAGATGTTTAAAGAATCAGATTGTATATTATCAGCACATCTGTATCAAATTAACATGTGCATTAAAGCATGTTAGTGGATTATCCCCCTCTAAATTAGTAGATTTAGGGAACGTTAACAGATAACAGATTAGGCTAGGATACTGAATAAAGTTAGCAACACATAACGTTAACCACGAACAGCCTATTAATTATAAATTCCGTTCTCTTAATGCCATTTCATCCAACGTTGTGGAATTAGAGAAAAATACTTCTAAACGTGATTTTTTGCGGGGTGGGGGGAGTTAAATATTAGTTAAATATAACATTGGGGCATGTGTTTGTAGAGTGGTGGGTGGAGGTGGTGAAATGAGGATATCCATTTTGGAGTAAGAGCTAATAATAAAGTTAACGTTACACAATAATAAGGAAGAGAGCTATGTTTGTGATACATCGCTATTGATATGGATTTAGAGTGCATATTTGAGACTTCAAAACAGTAAACAAAAACGTAACTTATGGGTTGAGTGTTTTTAGGCTTTGTGATTCTGTTGACTATTACCTGTCTATATTATGTTGCAGCTCAGCTGATTTTGGATTGATGGCAAAGGGAGAGGGAAGTTGGAGGACCTAAGTGAGATTGAAAACACAAGGTAAGTTTAAAATAGGCCAGCAATTCTGAAAAATGAATCATACTAGGCTAAATGGGGAATCATACTAAATACTAAAAGTATTATACTACAGTATTATATAAGTAATCATACTAAACATGTATTCTATTACTGTATTATATAAGTAATCTTATCTTGTTAGTGTATATTAGTAACCTGCTGTAGGAGCACTGGACATGTATACACTCATTACATATATAAAAGACAACCAAGAACATGAGACAACTTTATACAAATTAATATCACATCAGTAACTGATGCCACTTGTCATACTTTGTTAAACATCAGCAGCAAAAGCTGTTGATGATCACAACTAATGAAGTTCCATAACTTAAGTTGAGGAACAAAGACCACACCTCATCTCCCAAGGCAATTTCCCATCCAAGCCTATATAGGTGTGTCTAACCCTTTCTCCTCTGTCTTTTTCTCCCTCTCTCCCTCTCTCTTTCAGCCCAAGAACCACAGGGGGATTCAATGGAGCCTGAAGACTCCCTGCAATGAGACAGCACCCTCACCCTGCACCCTGAGTCTCAACTCCCTGGGTTTTACAAGCCTTTCCCTGTTCCTTATTTTTAATAAACCAAACATTAAGCTTCCCAATGGTATGGTCTTTGTTTGTGAAAAAGTGCAAATGAAGTGTTTGAATATTATTACCTCGCATATTTTTTTGTTGTTGTGATCTTTAGTGATAGTAAGATTGCTCCTGCTGACTTGAGCCAACCATTTTTTTCTCCTCTCCGTGTCAGTGGGGAAACCGTACACTTATTTGTGGTTTCCCTAACATTTGGAAATAAGTGTTTATTATCAAGGATGGTAACCAGTCAGTAACTGTGTCCACTTGGACACGAGACACTTTTTTAATAGTTTTATATTGTTTTTCTTCATAGTTTTTATAGTGTGTTATATTAATCTATATTGCCTTCATCTTTTCTGCACCATTTTTATTCTTATTTACCTTATTATTTTACTGTATTATATACCTTATTTCCTGTACTTTGTTCTGTCATTGTACTGTACACCACTGCTGTGACACCCGAATTTCCCCTAGGGGATCAATAAAGTGCAATCTTATCTTATCTTATCTTAGCTGCTGCTAACCATATATCATTTTATCATCCCCAGCTCCACCCCAGCATCCACCTGTAGGCTCTGATTCTAGGTCTCCCCCGGATTGTCCCTCCCTGGCTGCTCTCTTTGGCTAGCTAGGTGCACGCTTGCAGGGAGTGACAGGATTAGAGCCTAGACGCCATACTAAACTCTGTATATTTGCATTCATTCTCAATAATCTGTTAACGTGAGTTGGCAGACTGAATTATGTTCAAGGTCAATTTGATAGAAAGAAATGCCAGCGCTCATAATGTCCTTTCGTCTTTTTAATACATGGGCAGCTAGATAAAAACTCACTGATGAAGTAGGGATTGACATAAACCACACTAGCTTGTGAAAATACATTCGTACATTTGTACTCCTTTCTCCGAGCGATTGGAGCATCCCCATGCAGCACAGCAAACCATGGTGGAGACTATATGCAAGGACAACACGGAGGAAAGGGCACAGACAACCTGCTTGACATGCTATTCATGTTTCTGAGTTTATTAGAGATTTATTTAATGAATTCATTGCGGTAAATAAATGCATAGTAAAAAGACAAAAGATACATAAAACATATATATATTTATATGTGTATAAATATATATGTGTTTTAATGTGTCCTGTCCTGTCTGGATGGGATGTGTTTTAATGTACCCTTTTTAATAAGCAGATTTCTGCTTAAGTCATTAAGATTACTTAGGCCCTCAGTTACCATGGGATTACTGAAACCACCATGAATTAAAGAAATGGTAGAAAATTAATCTAATCTGAATTTTGAAACATTCCTTCCCTTCCCCTCCCTTTAAATATATCAATAAACATTAGGATGCGATTGCTCTTGACTACCATACAAGTTTTACTTTTTAAAAAAACATTGATGTAACTACATACACATGTCGGTGTGCTATATAAATATTGTATATAAATATTGTAAATCAATGCATTTATTGACTACTAATTACCAAAAATCGCAGTTCTGTCTCTCTGTATTTACGTTTTCAAATTGCCCGCCAAGTACTTCCTGGAACTATCTGAAGCTACGTGAATCACGTGACGATCAAGCATTTTGGACTTCCGTTGACGCAACTCTCTCTCTATATGGCTCTGGTTTAGTCTAAACATTCACCGGCGATGTGTTGGTTCCATACAGGCTGCGTTCACACCAAGAAACACATGCAGTCTGGTCGTTTTCATTCTGATTGGTTGTGTTGTTGTGGGCGGGGCTCCGGACCTTTTGAAGCAGTTTCATTGGCTGATGAAATTCTAAATGACGACAACACTGAGAGGAGTATAGGATTTATTCTGTCTCTTACGGCCTGACTCTCTCTACTTTTTCTCTTCCCTCGTTTCATCATCTCTCTCTCTCATTCACTTTTTCATTTACATCCACTTGTTTGACTGTAGTTCATCCTCTCTCTCTCTCTCTCTCTCTCCTTCCTCTCCCTCTCTTTCTCATTCTCTACCTCCTTCTCTGTCCCTCCTATCCTCTCTCCCTTCTTCCTCTACTATCCCCTCTTTACTCCTTCTCTCCCTCCTCTCCCTCCTTGTTTTACTCCCATTTCTTTCTGTCTCTCCATCCCTCTTTCCCTTCCTCCTCCCCCTCTCCCTTCTTCCTCTACTATCCCTCCCTTTCTCCTTCTCTACCTCTCTCTCTCTCTCTCTCTCCCCTTCCTCTCTATTTCTTCTTCCCTCTCTTCCTCCCTCACCCCCTCTCCCTCTTTTCCTCTCCATTTTCTCCCTATCCTTCTCCTCTCCTCTTTCTCCTCCTCTCCTCTCCCTCCTCTCTCCATCCCTCTGTCCTCCCCCTCCCTTTCTCACCTCCTCTCCTTTTCCATCCCTCTCCTCCCTCTCTTCCTCCCTCCTCTCTCCTCTCCCCATCCATCTCTTTTTCTCTTCCTCTCTCTCACCTCCTCTTTCTCTCTTCCTCTGCCTCCTTCCTTCCTCTCCCTCCCTACTCCTCTTCATCCCTCCCTCTCTTCTTTTCCATCCCTCTCCTCCTCCATTTCTGCATCCCTCTCTCCTCCTCCATTTCTGCATCCTCTCTCCTTCCTCTTCTCTCTTTCTCTCCCCCTCCTCCTCTCATCCCTCCATCTCTCTGATCTTGTCTCAGTTTGTTTGACTAGTCCCTGAATGGTTTAGTAATGTTTTCATGAAATTTTCACCCTGACTGCATCTGTAATTCAACGCCAGCCTCGCTTTATCACTCATTAGACACACACACACACACACACACACACACACACGCACACACACACACACACACACACATCTCTGCAGGCTCTTCTCCTCGTCTCTTTGTTCTCTCCTCCTCTTCTTCCCCTCTTCTCCTTTCATCGCCTTGTTTCTCCTCTTTTCTCTTCTCACTCTCTTCTCTCTTTTCCTCTCTTCTCATTTTCTCTCCCACTCCTCACTATTCTTTCATTTTCTCCTCTTCTCCTCTCCTCCCTCTTCTCTCCTTTCCTTCCCTTCTCTCCTCTCTTCTTCTCGTTTCTCCTCTCTTCCTCATTTTCTTCCTCGTCTCCTCTCGCCTCTTCTCTCCTTTCTCATTTTCTCCCTTCCTCTCTTCTCTCCTCCTCACTCTTGTTTCCTCCTTGCTTCTCCTCTTCCTCCTTTTCTCCTCTTCCTCACTCTTCTCTCCTTCGTTCTCTCTTCCTCACTCTTCTCTCCCTTCCTTCCCTCTCCTTACGGCCAGGCCCGGATTAACAGTGTGGTGCCCTAGGGTGACGTCACTTGAAGTGCTCCCCTCCTTCCACTTTACGCAAAGAAGTTAAATTTACTATGGCAATAAAGATCATAAATGTACATTAACTTAAGCTATACAGGCTCAACACACATACTACAGACAAATATAAGACAATGTACTAACCAACAAATTACTTAACACCGTAGATTGACTACAAATGCCATTTTAGGCTTTACACACAGAGCTATACTGCATCAAATTTGAATGCAACTCACATCAAAGACATCATGTTAACAATCATTGTTTCCAACATAAATTTTCAAAGGCCTGAATGAAGACTAAATGCCAAACCATTACAGAGCATGACTAAAAAAAATCATAAAACAAAAAAGAAAAAGAAAAAATCATTACAGACATCTAATGTAACTTCAGCACCATGGACAAGACCCCACACACCACCAAATAAAGCTCAGTGACTGTAGCAGCAGTCAGTTCAGGTGAGGTGAGAGTGGGAGCTGCAGAAGGTGAGAGGAGCAGCACATCCAGACCGGGACGTTAGTCCAGACCGGTCCAGACCGGTCCAGACCAGCCCACCACAATCGGCCGGACACCAACCATCCTTGCTGGTGATTTCACAACACAACCTGTCAGATTTAACTGTGCCTGTCATTTGATGTAAGTAAAGTAAGTAAAGTTTATTTCTAGAGCACATTTAAACACAGCTTGAGCTGTAAGTGCTGTACGAAGAACATTAAAATACAAAGTAAAAATAAAACACAAGGAGAAACATACCAACGACAACAATAAGCAACAACAAGGGACAAAATACAGAGTTATAGACATGACAACAGATTCAAATGTTAGTGGGCCAAAAAGGCCAGAGAATAAAAATGTGTCTTCAGCCTGGATTTAAAAACAGAGATGGAGGGAGCACATCTAATATCTAACGGCAGCTGGTTCCACAATCGTGGAGCAGCAACTGCAAAGGCTCTGTCACCTTTTAGTTTTAGTCGTGACCGTGGGACATACAAGAGAAATATGTTGTCAGATCTAAGAAACCTAGGAGCTGACTGATGTGAGTTTGTTTAACGTGGCCCAGCTTCCCGGTTGGGTGGAGTTTGTGTTTTTAAGCACTGTGATTGGCCCGAAGGTCCAATCACCAAATACACCAAAGTTGGTGTAAAAACTAACCAAACCAGTTCTTTAAGCCACCAAAACTTGTATAACAACCGGTACTGCTCCGTATTTATTTTCTTCAGAACCGGAACCCGGTAGTCCGATGGCCAGTCCATCCCTGAATGTATTGCAATGCGTCAGCTATATTAGAAATTATGTTTGTTATAAGCATCACAAACCGCGCATCCAGTTCAAAGAGAAAACCTTTCCACAAGCATCAACTGGACCAGTTCGTTCTTCACTCTTTTAAGTTGTGAAAAACAAATCTCACTCTTACAGTTAGTAACAGGCAGGTTAAGAAAAGCCTGACACTTGGGAAAGTAGTTTTCAGCCTACTTTTTCTTAGCAGCTCTTTCAGTGAACAGGTTTTCTCTTACTGCACAAAATGCTTCAACTGGACAAATTCAACCTACACACCAACCACGATTCTTTCTCTTTATATTCTTTTTTAGTATCAAAGGTTAATTTTGGCCGTGTATGCATTCCCGCCATAGAGTAAAATATAAAGAAAATATGACGAAACTTTTAAAGGTATAATTGTGGTTTGAATGCTTTGATGCCTCCAACAAGACAAACTGGCTGGTGCTTCCTTCTTTCTCCTCCTCTCTTCTCCAAATCACTCTCCTCCCACTTCTCTCCTTTCATCTCATTGTTTTTCCTCTTTTTTCCTCACTCTTTATTCTGTTTCTTCTTTCTCCTCTCCTCTTCTCCTTTTCTCTCCGCCTCCATCCTTTCTCCTGACTGAATCACTCTCCTATTCTAAACAACTCTTTTCTTCTTTCCTCTCCTCATCTCCTTATTTCACCTTCCTTTTCTCCTCACTCTCCTCTTTTTTCTCTCCCCTCTCCATCCTTCTCTCCTTTTACTTCCCCTCTATTCACTGAATCAACCCTCTCTCATTTTTGCTTCTTTTCTCCTCACTCTCTTTTCTCTTTCTCCATTTTCCTTTGACCTCTCCTTCGCTTTCCTCTCCTTGTCTCCTCTTTCCTCTCTTCCATTTCTCTCCCCTCCTTGTCCTCTCTTTCACCTCTCCTTTGCTTTTCCTTTTTTTCTTTCATTTTCTTTCCCCCTCTTCTCCTCACTAACCTTCTCTTCTCTCCCTTTCTTCCTCTCCCCGCTCCCTCTTATTTCAATCCTTCCTTCCCTCCTTTGCTCTAATAATCCTCTTCTCTTAGCTCATTTATTTTACTCATTTAATTCTCTCTCTCTCTCTCTCTCTCTCTCTCTCTCTCCCTCCATAATGAAGACCAGTCACTTCTCACTCTCATATATACCATCGAGTGTGTGAGAGGAATATGAAAATATAATATTTATGTATGCATGCATGTATAATATATAATATACTTATATATGTATAATATTAAAAATACACTATACTTTATTTTACCACCAATACCTCTATAGTTTATTTGTGATCTTCTTTTAGACTTTAGGTTTTTTGTCATTTTTAGATCAGTTTCTGTTGCAATAAAAAAAATTTAAGTGGTGAAGCTCATAAGGACCAATAAGACATCACAAGCGCATTATAATGGTTCGTGAGTGCATGATCATTCTAATCAGAGCATGATGTAATGAATATAATTAAGGGGTTGAATACTTTATAGGGAAACTGATACTACACTGAATACAACGACTTAACTCTTACAAAAAAGTCACATGTGAAAACACATATGAATTCAAAGCACCTGCTTTTTGGGCAAAAGTTGGTTTTCATATGTGAAGGATTTTTTTCACTTCGTCTTCTGACGTCAGTTTGAACTTCAGATGTGAAAATGTTTATTCATAGGTGAGAAGTGTTTTTACACACGTGCAACATGCTGTTACATGTGACAATATTAGTTTCACATCTGAAGACTGAATTCATGTGTTTTCACATGTGACTTTTTTGTAAGTGAATGATTATATTGTAAGAAAAGTTTATCTTTGACTCAAATGGGGTTACAATCTGATAATGCATCACTATGTAAATTATGCTAGTAAAACCACTGAATTGAAACCGTAATTGAAATACAGAACGAGACTACAGAAGAGCAATACTGAGAAAAATGAGAGAGAGAGAGAGAGAGAGAGAGAGAGAGAGAGAGAGAGAGAGAGAGAGAGAGAGAGAGAGAGAGAGAGAGAGAGAGAGAGAGAGAGAGAGAGAGAAGAGAGTGAGAGTGAAGAGATAGACAGGTTTCCATCTGTTTCTGTTTCTGTGTTTCTGCTGAGTCAGGGAGCGGGCCGAGTTTCTAAAAGTCAGGACTCCTCTTGACTCTGAACACACACACACACACACACACACACACACACACACACACACACACACACACATGAGGCTGAGGAGGTGGGAAGAGAGAGAGAGAGAGAGCGCGCATGTAGT
>NC_136001.1:34044773-34079773 GCF_048128805.1 Centroberyx gerrardi
GGATCTCATTTTGGAACCAGACTCCTGTTCATCAACCTTTCATCCCTTTGGCCTCTGTGAAACCACTCAGTCTTTACACTCACAGCTGAGGAAATAAAGATTTCACTCATCAATATTTCTCTATGCTCATATTGTTGAAAGTTGCTGAAATGCTAGTGGGCAAAAACTCAGCCAAAACAGACGTGAAGCAGAGTGCTGTAGATGTATTTGTAATATCTTTTAAATTATTTGCAGTTGTAATATCTTTGAACTGACTCCAAACCTGCATATATATATATTCCTTAAACTCTCAGAAATCAGTGTTTTCTGTAGAGTTTTGGGGGTAATTTTGGTTCTGAGATGCAGTTTCACTCCTGGAGCCGGTCCAGGATCTGTTGCAATGGGTGCTGCAGTTTGAAAATGGCTCATATTTGGATATTTATATCATAGCATAAGGACAATTGTGCTTTAATTGCAGTAGTAATTGTTTTTTGGGGGGTGGGCTGAGCAATAAGGCCCGATAATGAATTTTTATTGCATTTACATTTTTCAAGCTATGGGGGCAATTCCCCAGCTGTCAGAGGCCACAGCAGCTACATGAATCACAGGGAAACACTAATACAGAACATAGAAGTTAAACGGTGAACACTGGCATTGGCTTTATGCTGAAACAGATGTGCTTTGTTTCCCATGCAATAAATGATGCGATATCCTCCTTATTGAGAGCGAGACCGCTCTTACTGATAATAGAATACAGAATATAAATACAAAACATTAACGACACCTTACAAATGAGCTGAGTTGGTGCGATCTAAAGGTCTTTCTCAATATGTGTTTGTGTCCATTCTTGTGCCCTCAATGAAGCCAAATTACATGTCTAAAACAAAATGTTTTGATGGAGAGGACGGAGGATGGATAAATATCTATAGTTTACTTGCAGACCGAGGATGCATGGCTACTGTGAACCCAAGTTTCATTGCAAGAACGATGCATCTAAACAGATCTAGAGTCTACAGTGTCCAGTCCAGTCCATCTCAAACTGTAAAGATGTTCGTAGACGTTCTTGAGAAGTTTATTCTCTTCAAGAAAACTTGGAAAGATCGTTCTCCACAAGTGGCTTGAAAGACTTCATTACCCAGAACTCCTGTAATGTGACATCAGTAAGCTGCAGACTCCTCAGACCTTTTAGATTTCACTCTTTAGTTTCTCTTTTCATAAATTCCTGTGGATGGAGAATGTTTCCCACCGGTGAGTCTTCTCAGCTCTGGCTGAGAGTAAAAAACGATGGAGATCAGCTGCAACCACGGGCTGGTGGTCTCCTTTACTTAGCTGATGGTGGAGCACACCATGAAGAGAGTATGAAGAGAGAATAACAATGCACAATCGCTCATGGACAGGACCATGTCTTGTCTTGTCATCACAGACTCTTGCTTTGTCATTCTTGGTCTGGACTGGTACCATAGGTTGGTGCAGAACTTTTCCCAGATCGCTGAACCACTAAATGCACTGAAAAGGAAAGGAGTCAGGTTTAAGTGGACACCAGAGTGTCAAACGGCTTTTGACACTCTCAAAAGTCATCTGATCTCACCACCCATCCTGGGACATCCCAACTTTGAGCTGCCCTTGGTGGTATATACAGATGCCAGTGACATAGGGCTTGGAGCTGTGTTGGTGCAACAGACAGGTCTTGGGTCAGAGGAAGTCCTGGCCTATGCAAGTAGAAACTTGAATAAGCGGGAAGAAATTATTCTAACACGGAACAAGAGTGTTTGGCAGTAGTGTGGGCTCTGGAAAAATGGAGGTACTACCTGGAGGGGAGATTCTTTACTGTAGTGACGGACCAGGCCTCTCCAGTCCAGCACACACCTTATCCGGTGGGCCCTGAGACTGCAGGAGTTCACTTCTGCCGTGGAATATCGAAAAGGGAAGAACAATCCAGTACCTGACGCCTTGTCCAGGGTTCCTAGTGAGCAAATTAACAGCTTTCCTGCGATTTTTTGGGGGGGATATTTTAGTTGATGTCTTTTAAATTACATCAAATTGCTAGGCTATTAATAATTCTAATTATGTCATTATTATTAATAGCAATATAGAGATAATAGAGATTCAATACAACGGAAAATATTGCGATATCCGATATTATCGAACATCAGTCCAAGCCTATTTGACAGTAACTCATACTGTGCTTTACGTTTACGTTACCTATCATTTTGTAAGAGTCATCTCACCCTCACCTTAACCCAGTCATCTCACCCTCACCTTAACCCAGTCATCTCACCCTCACCTTAACCCAGTCATCTCACCTTCACCCAGTCATCTCACCCTCACCTTAACCCAGTCATCTCACCCTCACCTTAACCCAGTCATCTCACCTTCACCCAGTCATCTCACCCTCACCTTAACCCAGTCATCTCACCTTAACCCAGTCATCTCACCCTCACCTTAACCCAGTCATCTCACCCTCACCTTAACCCAGTCATCTCACCTTAACCCAGTCATCTCACCCTCACCTTAACCCAGTCATCTCACCCTCACCTTAACCCAGTCATCTCACCCTCACCTTAACCTAGTCATCTCACCCTCACCTTAACCCAGTCATCTCACCTTAACCCAGTCATCTCACCCTCACTTTAACCCAGTCATCTCACCCTCACTTTAACCCAGTCATCTCACCCTCACCTTAACCCAGTCATCTCACCCTCACCTTAACCTAGTCATCTCACCCTCACCTTAACCCAGTCATCTCACCTTAACCCAGTCATCTCACCCTCACTTTTTTTGGGGGGGGATATTTTAGTTGATGTCTTTTAAATTACATCAAATTGCTAGGCTATTAATAATTCTAATTATGTCATTATTATTAATAGCAATATAGAGATAATAGAGATTCAATACAACGGAAAATATTGCGATATCCGATATTATCGAACATCAGCCCAAGCCTATTTGACAGTAACTCATACTGTGCTTTATGTTTACGTTACCTATCATTTTGTAAGAGTCATCTCACCCTCACCTTAACCCAGTCATCTCACCCTCACCTTAACCCAGTCATCTCACCCTCACCTTAACCCAGTCATCTCACCTTCACCCAGTCATCTCACCCTCACCTTAACCCAGTCATCTCACCTTAACCCAGTCATCTCACCCTCACCTTAACCCAGTCATCTCACCTTAACCCAGTCATCTCACCCTCACCTTAACCCAGTCATCTCACCCTCACCTTAACCCAGTCATCTCACCCTCACCTTAACCTAGTCATCTCACCCTCACCTTAACCCAGTCATCTCACCTTAACCCAGTCATCTCACCCTCACCTTAACCCAGTCATCTCACCCTCACTTTAACCCAGTCATCTCACCCTCACCTTAACCTAGTCATCTCACCCTCACCTTAACCCAGTCATCTCACCTTAACCCAGTCATCTCACCCTCACTTTAACCCAGTCATCTCACCCTCACCTTAACCCAGTCATCTCACCCTCACCTTAACCCAGTCATCTCACCTTAACCCAGTCATCTCACCCTCACTTTAACCCAGTCATCTCACCCTCACCTTAACCCAGTCATCTCACCCTCACCTTAACCCAGTCATCTCACCTTAACCCAGTCATCTCACCCTCACCTTAACCCAGTCATCTCACCCTCACCTTAACCCAGTCATCTCACCCTCACTTTAACCCAGTCATCTCACCCTCACCTTAACCCAGTCATCTCACCCTCACCTCACCTAATGAGCTCTGCAAAACTGCCTTCCGATTCCTGCAGGTTCAGCCGTCACTGGATCACAGCAGACAGAAAACGTTTATCACACAAAACCACCACCAACGGCACTGCAGAAAAGCATAAATTCTACCTGTACAACAGTGGAAAAACGTAATGAAACAAGGTGATACAATATCTCACTGTATCTCACTGTATCTCACTGTATCTCACTGTATCTCACTGTATCTCACTGTATCTCCACTGATCTCTCCCTGGAGTCTCTGGTTTTAGATGAGGGAACTGACAGTAGGAAAATCAGTCGGCGAATACAGACCATTTGTAGTCTTTCTTCAGAACAGCATGTTGGGGTATCTGTGTGTGTGTGTGTGTGTGTGTGTGTGTGTGTGTGTGTGTGTGTGTGTGTGTGTGCACTTTGAGTGACTCCAATTGGTCTGGAGGCGTGTGCCTGGAGCAGGTATGCGGTGCTGTCTCTTAATGGACATCTTCCTCAAGGCTAACACACTCTGCAATTAGCTAAGAGAGGAGGGGAGAGAAAAGAAGAGGAGAGGAGAGGAAAGGCAGAAGAGAAAGGACAGCAGAGGAGAGGAAATGAGGGGAGGAGGAGGAGGAGGTGGAGGGAAAGGAAAAAAGGACAGATCAGGAGACAATACATGAAGGAGGTGAGGAAGGAGAAGATGAGAGGAGAGGAGGTTAGGAAAGAGGGTCAGCCGTCACTTTAGCCTGTAATTGTTGGTACAGTTTGGTTTCTTTCTTTTTACTTTAAGATTTTTTTTGTGGTATTTTTGCCTTTATTATATACATATAGATATACATATAGAACCCAGAACGTTGCGTTTAAATGGCAGGCGCCTTAGCGTGGTAAAATACACGTACTTCAAATTAAAAAGTTATTAATATGTGAACATTTAGTTCATTCCCACTTTTCTTCTTTCCACTTAACTCTGTGTTCAAAACAAGACCCCAGTATTCCCAGGCAGCACCAGCAAATTATCTCACTGCAAAATGCATTAAGCTTTTGGTGGGTTTATTTCTTAACATGCACCCCCTACACACACACACACACACACACACACACACTCTGCTGCTGAGTTCACTGCTCCAGCAACATCCTATGATTGGGAAACACCAGTATGTAGGCCATTTTACTGACACTGTACTGGTTTTCAGTACAGGCAATGGATCTAATGTTATCCTAGGCCAATTAAGGAAAATGAAAGCTGAGGCGTTACATCATGCACCCCCAAACTCACACACACACACACACACACACACACACACACATACACACACACACTGCCGCACATACACACTGATGTACCAATAAGTGTAAATGAGTGCACACAAATGCACACACATGCATGCCTCAGTTGCAGCTGTAGACACACACACACACACACACACACACACACAACCACAACACAGCTACAGATTTGTTTTTTGTTGTCAGTCCATGTTCATATGAGACCTCCCGGTGTTTCTACATTATTCATTCAGCATTGTTACTCCACCAAAGCGAGGACATTACCACACCCACCACAGAGAATGGGAAGGTAAAGTAACACTATAATTTAGCCAAATTTCCCACTTAAAAACAAAGATGTGTCGGCCTGATTTTTTTACGATAACATCCGCTCCTGAGAGCCACATTTGCAGCAACCTGCACTAGAAAGAGACCAGGGAGCGAAACACGGGCGGCTGTTGAACCAAAACTAAATTTCCCCCCCGAGCGTCGCTGCTACAGAGAATCAGAGAGGAAACGCCGGACATTCAGGTCATCCCTCTGAAAATCTGCCACATCTGCAGTTTGTAAAGGAAAAAAACCCTCCTGCAAGTCCGATGGGGAAACAGTACGGTGTGAATCTACATCACAGTAGCTTCAGGCACAACGCCTGTTAGACTTTAAAAGAAAACTAATACTCTCTGCACGGGGAATTAAACCCTGAACCCTGCAGTGTTAGTGCCTTGCTCCGCCCATTCAGCTACAGTGTGAATGTAATTTTACCAGCTGCATACGCCACACCTTGAGCATCAGATTAGTCTACAAAGCAGCAGGTCACAGATTCAATTCAAGCAAAAACCAAGGCATAAATCAGCAGTCATGTGTCCTGAAGAGTCTTTGAGCAAAACACTGACGTTTAATTCCAAAATAAGACAATTTGAAGAAAGTGACTCCTCTAACAAATCATACACAAAATTACAACAAAACACTCACACAAACAACACAACAATAATCAGTTTTTATGTAAAGTCCTCTCCAACCCTCCCATCAAATCAAACAGACTTTCTCTCCCTGACTGATCTCCCATTGGTTTAGACTTTTGAGTGATCCCTCCCTGTGTTATGTCCCGCCCCAACATCCTGTTTCAACAGGAAAAGCATCAGATCAAGAAGGTAAAGATGTTGTTTCATGGGGTCTTTAACTGTGAGAGTGTAAAAACCAACACTATACCAGTGTTTCTGTCAGTCCACACCTATCAGAGTTAACTTAACACTTCCAGATGGTTTCGAACAGCCGCTCCAGAGCCACATCACGACTAACAACTCTCCAATCAACACAAAAATCAACATTCATTAATACTGGACATGTGCTTTTTAAAGGATATAGTGCTTTTTAAAGGATAATGGGTTCCGTTAGTCCTCAGTTGACAAATTCATAACATTTTTACAAACTAAATCGTCAACATTTTAGAGATACTGAATGATTCATTTCAGTTTTGGACATGACCTCTTCAAATGCATGTGTAATGAAAATATTCACCCTATGTGGAAAGCTATGAATATTCAATTAAAAGCAATATTATGCAACAACTTGCAGCGTGCTTCTCGAGCAGCAGCGCTCCATGTAAGGTCAAACACAGCAAATCACAGATTCGCCTGCAGAGCAAGAGCCAAACTAATGAGTTTTTATACACGGAGTCAAAAGGCAGCGAATCCATTCATTATCAACACAGAGGCGCTGAATAATTAACACAACCAAGTTTGCTCAGCTTCATTATTTATTTATCATTGTTTTCCGTTTCATTTTTCTCTTTTCTATCAATACTCTTGCTTCAATGCACAAAGCAATAGAATGATGAATGATGATGAACATACTGAATGTAGAGTGATTACATCGTCTAATTTCCATCAGTATATCCAGTTTGTTTTCTTTGGTCTGAACCAGAGTGGAAAAGTTCACTTTGTTGCATTTTTGTATTTGGTTCGTTTAGCCTTCTTCTGTGGTGTTCATACCAGTTCAGAACACATGAAGAAACAGCTGAATATGAGCATCAGTCCAGAGGAACCACATCCGTCTCCTTCTACCCATAATCCCTTGCGTTTTGGGGTAGTTTCCTGTAGTCGGTTGGATTAACGAACCGCACCGCAGTTCTCTTGTTAGAGGAGTGAGACTCTCGGTGCCGTTATTTGGTGCCAGTAGAGTTCAAAGGTCATCGTTCTCACCTGGACAAACCAGCTGAACTAAAGGAGGAAACACTGCAGAGTTCAGATAAACCGATCGGAACATGCTGGCTGTGAACGCAGCCTAAGTTATTGATTCGTCTCTGCACCAATGTCGCCAATTCCCTGTATATTTATTGCGCTTGGGAAATAAAGTGATTCTGATTCTTTGCCTATAATAGACTATGAGTGAACTACTGTATTGACTTCTGACTTGCATTGAGACCTGTTTTATACGAGCTTTGCAGGCTAAAGACAAATCTGAAATCATGTCTGTCTCAAAACAGTGTGCACCCACTTCAGGAAGTCTTATTAAAGCTGCAATAAGCGGAATTTTCTGACCACTAGAGGGCGACAGAAACCACAACACATTTGTAAATAAAGCACAGCGAAGCTACTGCACTACGGAGGCCCCTAAGGACAAATGTAGCAAAAAACCGTGCACAGGTACCTGAGAAGTGTCACCGGCTATCGGTCTCACTTTGCCAGATTTTCCTCCTGCTGAAGGTTACATGTCCCACAATGACAGGTAAAGAGGTTGCTTCATCGATTCAGATGTTCACAAGATTTTTTTTCAGGAATGGGAGGGGGAGAGGGAGGAGACGAGCTAGTTTTAAAAAAAAATGAAAAGCTGCTGAACGGAGCGGGAGGAGCTTCGTTCAGGAGCGGAATTTGACAACAAGCTTTAGAAAAGAGGAGAAAACAGCAACACAGCTGCTGCTGCTGTGTGGATATTGGTTTATATCATTATGTCTCAGTGAAATCTCCACATAGCACACAGTAGGTTCAGGATTGGTTAGAAGCTCTCATATCGCTTATTGCAGGTTTAAGTGCCCATGCAGGTAATATAGCTTAGTTTAGATATTGTCCTCTACTGTCCATGCCTCTTTTTTTAAAACGTGGTTGGAGTGCATTAGATGTATATTTGGGACTCCTGTGCGCACACACATATCAGCATAATGACCACTGGAATAAGAAGGAGGGGTCGGTGTGGAGCCACAAAACAGACAGATACATAAATACATACAGCCATAAACAAACAGTCCACCTCCATATCATCCCCTCTACAGCCTCCATGCTGTAGGCAGTAATAAAGACAATCCACCATCACACACTAACCACCAAACCACAGCTGCCTGTCTGTCTGCCTGCCTGCCTGCCTGCCTGCCTGTCTGTCTGTCTGTCTGCCTGCCTGCCTGCCTGTCTGTCTGCCTGCCTGCCTGTCTGTCTGTCTGCCTGCCTGCCTGCCTGTCTGTCTGTCTGCCTGCCTGCCTGTCTGTCTGCCTGCCTGCCTGCCTGCCTGCCTGTCTGCCTGTCTGCCTGCCTGTCTGCCTGCCTGCCTGTCTGCCTGCCTGCCTGCCTGCCTGCCTGCCTGTCTGTCTGCCTGCCTGTCTGTCTGCCTGCCTGCCTGCCTGTCTGTCTGCCTGTCTGTCTGTCTGCGAGCCACACTGATGTTATCCAGCAGACTCATTTCATCCCATGGGTCTCTTTCATATTTCAGCCGATAGCTGCGCCTCGCTTTACCCAGCGAGCCACACAGCAGCAGCTCCATCCCACAGAGTGCATTTAACACTGTGCACATCACACACACACACACACACACACACACACACACACACACACTGCTGACGTACTGTGTGAGGCAGAGAAGTGCGCTTCAACAATGGGATTACTGTATGAGGAGTGCTGAGCCAAAGAGCATTGAATCCAATATGACGGAAAAAAGAGCGAGGTAGCACAAAATTGGGGAAAATGACAGTGTGAGTATTGTGTCCAGTCGCTTTTTTCCCCCAAATTTTGTCAGTGCCACCTCCCTTTTCTTCCCGACCAGCTCCAGAGCCTGACCTCTGACCTCTGACCTCACTGTAGAGGGGCGGCAAGACAAAAAAATAATTTCCCTAATAAGTACAGTAGATCGATTCAGTCACATAACCCAATATCCCATAGTCAGTTCTTATTTAATTAACTATTTATTCTTTTTCTGTCTCTTCCCGACGTCCAGATTCCCATCAGCGCAATCAGGTTCCAACAGTATAGATAAGAGACGCATTTCTTTAAAAAAATTTAAAATAGAAATTCAACTTTATATTTATTCATTTATACACTAGCTCAAAAAGAGACCTAAAAAAACCCTAAACAGTCCTTAAAAAAAAGAAAGAAAGAAAAGACCTATTAATTTCTGCTTTTAAATTTGATATTCTACTTCTTTTGTGTTGTTATGTTTAACGACCTGCTGGAGGAAACCCAACAAGTCAAATTCCTTCTATATGCAAACTCACTTGACCAATAAACTCTGTTAAATCCCAGTGCACAGTGTGTGTTTTTACCACATGCACATGCCAAATAAACAGTAAACAAGTGCTACAGGTTTGTAACACACACCAGTACTCCCACTGTGCAGTAAGACATGGAAATGCAACAACAGCCAGAATGAAGCAGCATTTTTCTAAGATTATACAACAGAAATACTTCATATGATGTGATTTACTGCAGTTACAGCCCAGCTTGTCCTGTTCAGGACTGTGTGTGTGTGTGTGTGTGTGTGTGTGTGTGTGTGTGTGTGTAAACATACATGATCACACTGCTGAATGAGACTGGAGGATTCAACAGAAGCAGATAGTCTCAGTCTCTTACCCACATCAGTGTTTAGGCATGCAGTGACTGTAAACGGTCCCAACTGAAACATCAACAGCTCCGGGGATGAAGGTCAGCTGTCCGCGCGACACTTTCCCATCAACATCATCATCATCATCATCAGCATCATCATCATCACCGCGTTTTGGCATTCTGCCCAACATTCAAGTTTAGAGAAATAAATCCCTCTTGGCTGTTGCAAAGAGAAAAAAAAAAAATCAAACGACCCCAAAACTGCACAATAAAGCTAAAAAAAATAGAGCAAACAGAAGAATGAAACCAACAAAAAACAAAATAAATGTTAAGATTAAAACCGGGTTTTGTTGCTTTACTTCTTTTGGGGGAAATAAAAGAGAAAGAGAGAGGAAAAAACATCACAGCAAAAAATCAAAACTGGAAATGAACAGGAGAAAGAAGAAGATGAGAGTTTCCCCACAACAACAACACTGGATATGAATCAAGGTTTCGGTGAAGCAGCGGCTCAAAGCTCCAGTCAAGACAACAGAGACACACACCGGAATCCAACAGCGCGCCTGAAGGACCGAGCCGCTGAAATTCACTGCAAAAAATACCAAAAAAATAAAAACCAAAACAGCAAGAAAGAAAGAGGGAGAAGAAAAGAGGAAGAGAGGAGTGGATGCGGGGTGAAGTGACTCACCAAAGGAGGAGAGGAAAAACGCTCAAAGAGGATCAAGCGAGCGGAGAGACGGCGGGCGGGCGGCTGCGGCTCGGTGTGCGCTCGGTAACCGCGCTGAGGCTCCGACTGCTCGCCGGCCGGCCGGAGGGGCGGTGTTGAACAGCAGCAGAGCGGCGCAGCGCCGAGTGGAGCAAACCACTGAGTCCTGGCGGGGGGGGGGGGTGCGGGGGGGGGGGGGGGGGGGGGGGGATGCGGCCGCTGGGAGCTCCGTGCGTAATCTGGCACCTCGCTGAACGCACTGTGCAGCCTGAAGACTTTTAAAGGGACATTCCGCCCAAACAAGCTGAATGTTTCTGTGGGTTTAATTGTTTATTCAGTGATGACACATATCTTTTTTTAGCCCCGCCCCTCTCCATACACTTCCATGCATTTCCAGCTGGGAGCTCCCAGTTCAGCCACAGTCTGATACTGGTGTCGCTGGTTAAAGGAATACTCCGCTTATTTTCAACCGGGATCTTACTTTCCTAGTTTTAACCATCATCATGATTTATTGTGTTAAAAATGTCACAATTTACTTCAAGCTTTACATACCTGAGTGGTGCTGTCCAACACACACACACACACACACACACACACACACACACACCTGTCGAGGTCAGATTTAAACCCTGTGTCTCTAACAATAGTCAACTCCACTTGACTCTGTTATTTCTGCCCCCTGCATACATGCTGCTTTTCACATTATTTTTACCTTTCAGACTTACTATATAGTTTTACTTCATATGTACCAGTGCTGTAATGGAAATGATATTATTTAGATTATTAGATTATTATTATTTATATCAATTTTTAAAATTTTCTGGATCCTGTTCTTATTTGCTGCTGCAAGGACCCAGGGAAGATTCAAGTTTAATCTATTCCTCTATTCTTTTCTAAACTATTCTAATTTAATCTAATTTATTCTATTCTAACCTAATCTATTGTTCTATTCTAATCTGTACTATTCTCATCTCACCTATTGTATTCTGCTCTATTCTATTCTAATCACATCTATTTTTATTCTCTATTCTATTCTAATCTAACCTAATCTAAAATATTCCAATCTAATCTATAATATTCTAATCTAATCGGATCTACTCTAATCTGATCTAATGTAATCTAATCCAATCCTAATCTAATTAAAATATTCTACTCTAACCTAATTTAAGATAATTTAAATATTCTACTCTAATCTACTCTAATCTAATCTAATTTTAATATTCTACGCTAATCTAATCTAATTTAAATATTCTAATCTACTCCACTCTAATCTAATTTAAATATTCTAATCTACTCCACTGTAATTTAAACTAATTTAAATATTCTACTCTAATCTACTCTACTCAAATCTAATCCAATCTAATTTAAATATTCTACTCTAATCTACACTAATCTAATCCAATCCTAATCCAATCTAATCAGAATCAGAATCAGAATTTTTCAGGTTTATTGCCAAGTAAGTTTTCACAATACAAGTAATTTGCCTTGGTATGTAGGTGCATACAACAAACATAAATAAAAAAAAAATAATACGGATAGGTTAGGGTTGGGGGGGGGGTGGGGGGGGTGGGGGGGGCAGGTGGAAATCCCTGACCTGGGCCTTTCACTCCTGTTTTTAGTATGGGGGAGGAGGAGGAGGAGGAGGAGGAGGAGGAGGAGGAGGAGGAGGAGGAAGTACTGTTCATATCTCCCAGAGGCTCACAGCTGATCGGAGATGAAACCTTTTCAGAGTAGCAGAGTTTCTACCTGACAGCACAGCGGAGTGGTTTCTACTCACTCTGCTGGTTTCCACTGAGTTCCGTCGACTCGAGGGTCACGAAGCCTCGTCAGCCATCGGTCAAATGAGTTCAAGTCTGATTTGCATTTGGGAAACCAGACAGCTGTCACCTGTCATGATGCTGTCACACACTGGGAAGAAATTATGATCTGTTTTCCCGTCTGAGGAATTTAATATTTTCAAAAGCGGATATTCGCTTTAAACTTTATTTCCACAACAGAGTCTAACAACTGAGACACATGAAAACAGTTGCAGCTTCTGTTTGTTCCCAAAGCCGACTACAGCCAATCCCCCTCAGACTCCATATAACCTACAACCATCGACTCCTGCAGTATAGTGTACTGTATGCATTTTATATAGACATAAACAGGAGCATGCGAGCAGCACCAGGCCCATCGTGTCTCAGACCTGCTGACAAATTGGAGGATTATTTTAAGATGCACAGGATTAGAAGTGAAGTGAAGTGAAGTGAAGCTGCTGACAGCCGCGACACATCAAGCACATTCTGATCCTCATTTAGATTTGATTCAGTCTGAACGCCGACATGAGAAGTCAGAGCTGGACGACTGTCAGCACTTTGACTCATGGAGAATAACAAGCACATAAAACACATTAGAGGGATGGATAGATAGATAGATAGATGGATAGATAGATAGATAGATAGATAGATAGATAGATAGACTGATTAACATAAGCAACGTCTCCAATACAATTCCTTGACAATAATTTGGAAGTTTGGGTTTAGTTTAGTTTAATGAATTTTATTTTAGTTTTGTTCAGTTTTGTTTAATATCATTTAATTATGTTTAGTTAAATTTGTTTCATTGTGTTTAGTTTCGTTTTATTTTGTTTAATTGTATTTAGTTTAGCTTTGTTTCATTTTATTGTGTTTAGTTTAGTTTAGTTTCATTATGTTTAGTTTAGTTTAGTTTTGTGTTGTTTCGTTTGTTTCAACTGTTTCATTTAGTTGCACAGTGACAAAACATAAAAGCAATGTGATGGAAACAATGAAACAATGTCATGATAAACACTGAATGAAGAGATACATATTACTAATTTGCATCACTGAGATACAAAAAAAACACACGCTGATAAAAACATCTCAGCTCAAACAAACAAAACAACAACAAAGTCCAGATGACGAGCGGAGACACTTTGCTTTGACAACAGAATCTGACTGACAACTGAAACATGGTGGAAACAGAAGAACAAACTCCAAGAGACAAAACAGTCTTCAGTTCACTTCAGTTTGGTTCTTCAGACCGGTCCAGGTCTGACAGACTGACTCACTGAGTGTGTTCACATGCACACTAATAACTTCATTTTCTCCTGATTAATGCAACACTCCGACTATTAAAACTGTCATGGAAACACCTTCATCTGATCATCTTAAAGTGATAATCAGAGTAACAGAACCTGCTGAACAGACAGATTTCTGCTCCATCTCTCCATTCGTTAGAGCTTGTAAACACTTTAGTCAGATTTATTTTGTTTCTTTCAAACTGCGCAGGTCAAAGGTCACCAGACACAGTGACCCTGCTGTTGTATTTCACATGGAGCGGAGCTTATAGACCGGGTATTAAATGAATCCATGTAAACCGGGTTATTAGAGAAATCACTTTACTTCCAACCATGTAAACATTGTAATTGAAATAATGAGCGTGTTTACATTCACACTAATAAAGCGATCGCAGTCAGACTAAGTCAACTCTCTGATAATTCCAGTGAACAGCAGAGTGTCATTTCCTTTATCAGATAAAGGCCGTTATCACATTATGAGAAACCTGACGAACACAGCAGGTTTTTGCCCGATCTTTCCAATTATTCACGACGTTTTCCCTCAATCTGATTTCTTTTGGTTTTTTTTACATCGGAGCATGAGAGCAAACGTAAGAGAGAACAACGTCCTAGAGCGCATGGAAATGCACCGATCGACTTATTGCCATAACCTGATTATTCCCAGTTAGCGGGTTATTAGTGAGCACGGAAACACGCTCATGGCCTCCCACTGACTCCTCCCACTGATCAGAGTCGTGCAGGTAAACAGGTAAACTCTCCTTCAGGTGATGTGAAAGTTTCCAGAGAGACTTTTCTGAACTTCAGGCATCAAGTTGTTTGTTTTCTTGACGTCGGTGAAGTTTCAAGCACTTGATGTTCTTTAAGAGCCAAAGGGCAACAATGCCGAGTATAGAGATTTTTTTTTACAAGGCCGCACATACACATACACACACACACACACACACACACACACACACACAGTCTATGAAAGCAGCGTAGGAGAGGAGAGCGGAGGTATGCGGAGAGAGGAGGAGCGATGTTGTTTATCTTGTTTGCTGCTTGTTTCTCAGTGTATTCTCTCCTTCAAGGGCAGAAGCAGGAGCTGCGAGGGGAGCGGGCGAGCGAGGCAGAAACACACAGGGAGAGGGAGAGAGAGGCAGAGAGACAGAGGCAGACAAATAGAGATAGGAGCAGATCAGACAGAGAGACAGAGGCAGACAAACAAGGGAGAGACGCAGGCAAATTCCCCGCGGTGCACAGATCCAAACTGATACAGAGAATAAAACCAGAGGCAGCTGTAATTGGCTTGATGAAACCAAAATAAACACTAAACTTAGCTGCTACAAAATCTTTACCCTTTATTCAATCAGGCAGTTTTATTGATATGGAGATATCTGTATCAAGAAACCTGAGAACAAAAAACTTTAATAAAATGAACAAAGAAAAAACACAAAAATACACTTCAGTCGCATGCTGCAGCAGTCAAACAGTCACCAACAGAGATTATAAAACTTTATAAAACATAAAAAAACAAAATCTCTGGAAAGATATTAAAGTCTGGCAGAATGTCTCGTCTTGTCTGTTAAAGACTTCAAAAGAAAAGACCCAACAGTTGGTTTGGACTGAAAGATGAGATGAAAAATTAATGAAAGACAAGAAGGTTTCTGTTTCACCGCAAACAGAACGAGACTGAAGACCAAATCCCAAACAGATGGAGGGTTTACATCTGAACAGATAAAGAAAGGAAAGAAAATTGTAGAGGAGAGGAAAGCCGTACAAATTATACTGTTTATGTTTATATATTTCGAAACATGTTACAACAAAAAATATAAGAAACAAAACAAGACAATCCATCAAATAGGCAAAAAAATAAACAAAAACATACGGTAAATTCTTGACAAAAAAAAACAAAGTAGTCAATATTACAAAAGGAGTAGGAAGAAGAAAAACTGATTTTGTCCCACTGCCTTTCACATCATCAATATATCTATATATAGTAAATATATTAATACATATTATTTTGTATATCTCATATTTTGTACATATCAAAAATTCTTTCTTTGTACTTCTTCTTAAACTGATTTATATTTGTACTTTGATTTCTAAATCTAACCCTTCCCATAGATTCACTCCATGAGTTGAAACACACAGACTTTGTAGCGAGGTACGAACACAATGTTTTTTTTTTTATTAAATTCACCTCTTAAATTATAAACATAGTGCTGTTTTGTATACTGTTTAATTATGTCATAATTTCTGGACTAAGAGTAACAAAGATAAATATTTACCCGTCAAACAGAACACTGCAGAACAAAACCAATCCAATGAAAATTCATCATCTGGATTTATTGCTCAGAACCACAGAAACACAGTTACTACTGCAATTACAGCACAATCTGTAAAGTATAAGATGTAATGTAGAAACTTTAGCATTTACTTGTATACATTTTATATTCATTCTTATTAATTAGATATCTGCGGATCCTTAAAAAGTCTGTAAATTATCTAAATTCAAGGCCTTAAAAAGTATTACAATGCCTTAAATCCAGTAATTAGTTCTTATTTTTTCTCCATGTAATGTCAGGTTTCTTAGATTAATCCACAACAGGTTAGTAGTTCAATCTGCATCCTGTCTGCTGTACTGAACACAGTTAGACATGTTCCTTAATTATTAATTTCCTGTTGTCCTGTTTCTTATTCTGCCCAATTATAGTTACACAGCATTCGCTACGTTCAGTCAGAAACAGGCTGCTTTTGCCAGCTTTGTTTCTGTATTTTGGTTGTTAATTTGGTCTTAAATTCAGCTCCAGGCAGCATTAAAAAGCTCTTGAAAAGTCTTGAATTTGGCTTTTTGAAACCCGCAGATATCCTGGTTTAATGTCATGACTGGTTTAATGTCCTGATTCTGAGAGACTAGTCACTAGTGATCGAAGTATCTGAACCAATCACTAGTGACTGTCGTATCTGAACCAATCACTAGTGACCGAAGTATCTGAACCAATCACTAGTGACTGTCGTATCTGAACCAATCACTAGAGACCGTCGTATCTGAACCAATCACTAGAGACTGTCGTATCTGAACCAATCACTAGAGACTGTCGTATCTGAACCAATCACTAGTGACCGAAGTATCTGAACCAATCACTAGTGACCGAAGTATCTGAACCAATCACTAGAGACTATGATATCTGAACCAATCACTAGAGACTATGATATCTGAACCAATCACTAGAGACTATCGTATCTGAACCAATCACTAGAGACTATCATATCTGAACCAATCACAGACTGTCGTATCTGAACCAATCACTAGAGACCGTCGTATCTGAACCAATCACTAGAGACCGTCGTATCTGAACCAATCACTAGAGACTGTCGTATCTGAACCAATCACTAGAGACTATCGTATCTGAACCAATCACTAGAGACTATCATATCTGAACCAATCACAGACTGTCGTATCTGAACCAATCACTAGAGACCGTCGTATCTGAACCAATCACTAGAGACCGTCGTATCTGAACCAATCACAGACTGTCGTATCCGGCTGCTGAACAGTTCAATGAACGGTTCAAACTTTAGTCCTGCCCACAAAGGCTCTGATTGGCTCGATTGTTTCTTGGAGCGAGAACAAGCCGTCGGCGAGGGAAACACCAGATTCTCTGAATCGCAAAATCACAAAATCTGAAGAGAGGAGGGACGAGAGTCAGGAGACTGGAACCAGACCGGAAGAATTCAGGAGCCTGAAAAAAGTGACGAGTGCTCTGGAGAGAGACGAGAGCTCGGCTGAAGGGCTTCAAGTCGTTCGGAAGACGGTGCTTTTTCTGAACCTAGAGGTGCGGATCTGAAGTGACTGAAGTTCAGACATGAGAAGAGTCCCTCAGGATCTTCAGTCCAGCCCTCCGCATGCGGATCTCATGTATTTCTGACAGAGTTCAGTTTGGTTCCAATGATTTTGAAACGATTCTCTCCAGCTGCTCTTCCTCCTGTGATGCTGCTGAACCCGACTGTTACTGAAGAAGTCACTATGGATCATCATTATTCTACATTATATAACAGTATAATGTAGCCTACTGTATATATGTAACATATTGTGAAACGGCTTTGTTAATATTTTCAATTTGACATTCATGCCTATAAGACATCATAGGCATTAAAGAGAGGGAGAGGGAGAGAGAGAGAGAGAGAGAGAGAGAGAGAGAGAGGGAGAGATGTCTTAGTATTTGAAGTCGCCTTGAATAAGAAACCACCAACCATCTTTATATTCATATTAATTTATATTCCTTCTCTCAATACTGCAGTAAAATAGAGAGGGAGAAATATATATATATATATATATATATAGAGAGAGAGAGAGAGAGAGAGAGAGAGAGAAAGGGAAAGAGAGAGAAAAGACTCTTTTTTTCACTCTTTTTTGATTTTTATTAAAGCACAAAAGGAAGAAATAGTGCTGCTTGTCTGTGAAGCCATTCTCCTTTGGGGTGAGAGAAAAGGCTAGAGGGGCGAGAGAGAGAGTGAGAGAGAGAGAGAGAGAGAGAGAGAGAGAGAGAGAGAGAGAGAGAGAGAGAGAGAGCTAGACAAATAGAGACACGGAGAGAGAAACAGACTTTGAATTTTGATTTTTTTTTTTAATGAGACACCTTACTTAAAAAGACCGATTAAAACTGAAGTCACCTGGGGTCAAAGACAAAGAAGAGAAGAAGAGAAGAGAGAGAGATTTGAATTTAGATGTTCTTTAATGAAACATCTTACTTTAAAGCAGATGAAGCGTCTCCCAGCTGACACCCTGCTGAAAACACCCGAGTCCACACAGAGACTTCATTCATGTGAATCAGCGATGCAGAAATTCAATTTTCACCATTTTCAAAGACTTGAACCCAAATCTAAAGGACACACCGGTCCGGGTAGAGGAGGCTGCGGCTGCCCGGACGTTACAGAAGGTTTCCGGTTCGAATCCCGGACCGCCTGGGAGGAGAAAGTGAAGGAATACCCTGCAGAGGTCGAGTCACAGATATCAAACATGGCGGCTCAGAAGAAAGAGGTTGATTACATATTAGCTACGTTTCCATGCAAACCAATAATCCAGTTATAATGTGATTAAGGCAGTAATGCGAGTAAAGCACATTTTATACTTTTATGGTCTCATATCATGTAAAGCAGGACTCCCCTTGCCTCTGTGATGATAAAGGAGTTGGATGGTCTATCTAAACATGGTGAAAGTATCAAAACTAAATCCACACAATCCATATTAGAAAAGCGAGCCTCTAAACGAGCCGTTTGGACTTCCGTAACTTTGTGGCGTCACAAAGGTTCGCTCATTATCATTTCTGTAAGAAATAATAGACTAACAAAGTGTTTTTTTCAAAGCGGTCGAGCGGTCGTCATCGTTTATTACCGGAGAGTTTTCCCTACCTGTAGCCGCCGGGCCGCGGCGTCTCACGTTTCACTCTCGAAACGGTTAGCCAATCGGAACAGAGGGGTCGTTAATATTAATGAGCCTTAAAGACACGGCGACAGAAACGGCCTGTTCTTGGTAAGGCTCAGAGAGATGCTGGAAAATGAACGTGGAGAAATGGATTGAGAGTGTTTTTGGTTCATGACACCACACACACAGCTTTGAATGGACCTCAAGACACAAAATAAAACTCTGGAGAGTGGAGAATATGGACCTTTAATTTCAGCAAATAGGGTGAATCTACAGCGTCTCAATTAGTGGGGATGAAATACTAATTTACCCCAGTGCAGCTTTAAAAAGGCATCTCTTTCTTCAGCTTGATAATAACACACTGTCTCACTTAATGAATGTCTAATGAGTCTGTGTGAAGCTGCAGTATCTGTCCTCTCTCTCTTCCAGGTTTTCACTTTGATATTCATGAATAATGCCATTAGCTGTTGCATCTGTCTTCATATCAAGATGTTTCTCTGCCAGGTTTTCTGTTTGATACACTAATGTATTAGGTTTTGCTGTTACTAATTAATAGTGTCAATGAAATTATGGGTAAATAATCTGTTTGTGTTACAGTGGTTGTCAAGCATATCTATTCCTGCAAAACATGCTTTACTAAAACTCCACCAAACTAAACCAAAACAGTTGAAAATGAAGTGACATGACTGAAGTTTGTTCCAAAATGAGAAATTCACAGTTTGAAAAAAAGCGACACCTACTCTGACAAAATGATTCACAGCATAAAATTAAAACTAAATCTGCTATCTTCTAAAGGATGATAGATTTACGAACAGACCGGATCCTCTATATTTTCGAGGAATATTAAATAATGAACTTCAGGCAATGATTTATTTTTCCAAAATGGATGTGCAGCATTTTGGAAAATAAACTCTAAAGATGACATTCACGGTAGGAAAATTTGGGTGGAAAACACAACCGAGGGCGGCATCCATCACAAGCAAAAACATAGCAGGGATTTATTTCTTTTTTTTTTTTCCCAGCAGCCCCTACGCCTGTCGATCGAGCCACATCTGTTCCTAACTTCTCCAACTCTGTCAGGAAGTGCAGCAGAAAATAATTGACATTTAAAGTTTTGTTGAAACACACAGCCACAGTCTTCATGACGTTGAAGGAAAGAGGCATTTGTACAAATATACCAGTCTGTCAAGCAAAGCTATGTCCCAAAACTGTTTTAAACGACACTTCACTGCCAGAAAATGTATGAAACGGCAGACGGGACAGGTGTGTGCTGTAATCCTATGAGGATTTTAACAGACTACATTTAGCTATCCAACACAACAGCTGGTGATGTCAGTAGAGTTTGTGGTTTATGCACGGATAAATAAAAATTAAGGAAGCTATCATGTATTTGTCTGCTGTTGGGTGGAAATGTTACATGTGGCGTGTTGTGTAGTTCAACGCACGGCAGTGAGGCGGCGGCCGCACCGATCCGTTGCTGATGATGCGTCCGTCTGTCAGATTTCCATCTGTTCAAGTTCAACCCAGTTCAACTTTTTCTGGACGGACGGATTCATCAGCGTCCGTTCAGCCAATCAGAGACGTTCCTACGTTTGTTTTAGAAGACGGAGACGACGGTCCGACCGAAACAAAGATAGAACGGAGAAAGCCTGGTGTGACGTTGGGATGACTGGAGGTTTTCAGCTCAGCTTCTTATTGAATTTATACTGTAGAGTCTGTTTCTTCTTCTGTTCTTCTGCCTCGCCGCCATGTTGACGCTCAGAACAAACCAACACACACACATCTATCTGTCAGTAATTCTGTCTGTTTTCTGATGTGTCAGGTTGGGGGTTCAATTCCCTGTGTAGCTCATTGGGTAGAGCAAGGCACTAACACTGCAGTGCAACCACAGTCTCCTTCTGTCGACCACTGAGCAGCACCACAGCAGCACCAGGAGTTTGGTGCCTTGCTCAAAGGCTCCTCAGCAGCAGCTGTTGAGGGAGGGGAGAGCATTTTTATCTCTCCCTTTCCCATATTTTCCCAGCCAGTCTGGGATTCAAACCAGCGACCCCTTTAGGCTCTCATCATCACTCGCACATTGATTTCTTGACGTCGTGAGCAGCTCCTCTGCACCAATCAGCCGTTCAGCGTCTTGCTACAGGGAACCTCGGAAGTAAAGGAAAGCGAAGCGTTCCTCAATCGTTTTTCTCCAACCAGATTTCCAGGGTTTCGAACCTTTCGGAAACCTTCTGGTCTGAAGCGCTTCCCCCTGTCCTTCTCTAACCCCAGCACTAGTTATTTACAATACGCCTGCAGTCAAAACACAGCAGATTCGGGAGGAGACAGATAATTACCTCCTTCCCTTAGTTAGCTCCAATTAGCTCGCTTTACACAAACTGTGAAGATCGGGCAGGAAATCCTACATCTTGACTGTTTTTTCCCCCAGGGCTTCCCCAGAAGTTCCCGCTCCAGAAAATATGGCTGGGACGGCAACTTTGGCGCTTAATTAGCTGAGGAAAATCTTGTGTAAGCAAGTGAGTTTAGACTGGTGCGGGGGCGCTTTCTCATTTTATCGCTCAAATCCACTTTAATACCCGAGCAGCTGGTTTCCTCTCCTGGAGATAACAGGTGCAGGATGTACTTTAAACTGGCAGCCAGCAGGTAGTGAACGCACCTCCAGAACACTGACCAGGTGCAAACACACTGTGGCGTAGACAAAGTGCCAGACCTGGAAATAAATGAGAGAGGTTGGAGACGTGGAGGGTTGCCAGTTTGAATCCCAAGAGCAGACCTAGTAAACAGTCTAGATTAATTTCTAATGGTACAGCAGAAGGTAGGACTGTGCACATAAAGTCTACCTTATGGTATTTCTACAGTACGCAGTGGAGAGAAAGTGGACAGATGGGACCAGGTAAGGTAAATGGACTGGATAAAGTTAACGGCCCTGCTACAACTAACCATCGACTTGCCCTTGAGCAAGGCACTTAGCCTTCATCTGGCCCAGTGGAAGGCTGTGGTTGTACTGGGCAGCTCCCAGTTGGCCACCAGTGGTTTCAGTTTCCTTAGAAAACAATGAGAAGCGTTTTGGATCTTTGGATTCTTGAAGTCTCTGCCCAGATGGAATGACTGAGGAATATCATTTTAAATATTTCCTTTAGATGTTTTAAGATGGGAGTTTATGTCCCTAAGGTGTTGAGCTCTATAGTTCTTCCCACACCAGCTGATAGGACTTACTTTTTAAATACTGGTGTCTGATTGGTCTGATTTTTAGCCTGATATTCAGACTAAATGGCTGCGATTCAGCAGTCTGGGACCAGGCGAGAACTTTTTCATTCCTTTGGATTCCTTTGCTTTTCGATTCATGCAGCCTCGATGAACTACAAGGTGGCACAGATTTTATTTATTTTTTTTTTACATCCATTTCCCAGTGGCCAACAGCAGAAGCCTGTGGTTGTACTGGGCAGCTCCCAGTGTGAATGTGTGTAGCTGTATGAGTCTGTAGCAGGATGCTGCTGGACATGAGCTTCAGTACTGAGGCAAGACAATGAAGTAGAAGCCAGATCCCCAAAAACTGGATCATCGCTCTCTTACCTTCAGCCTACAGGGGCAAAGTTTGACCCACAACTCAAACTGAGCTGTCAACACTTCATACAATGTTAGGCTATGATTTAAAACGTGTTACTCTTTGGACAATATAAGACATAACAGTTTGGGCTTCATCTTTTCTACACATTTCTGATGATATGGAGGCGGGCTTATATGGGCACATCGGTTATTTTCTTCTCCTCCGGTCACACCTCATTGGAGGACAGAGGCGAGGAGACATGAAAGATCCTTCATGCAACTTTTTAACCATTTGCAACATCTTTAACGATGTTTTTTTGGATCCCGAGTCAGCGAGGAGTCAAGGACGCATTTAGGCCAAATGTGTCTCCTCAACTCACCAACGTTAGATCTTTTCCCCTCTCGTCTCCTTGGTATCTTTGGTATACAGCATCATAGACCGGCTGGTTGGTAAAACATGGCCGTACGATGTGCAGTGTACTGATGTCACCTTACAGGATTTCTGGGTAATGAAGTTCAAATTGACCTCTCGCTGCCATTTGGGGCCGCTAACGTCCAAAATTTGTTTTATATGTGACAACGTAATTTCACATACATATATAAAATGTCAATGGGAAATTTCATGTTCATTTATGAAAACCAACATGTGCTTTCAATTCACGTTTTCACATGTGACTTTTTTGTAAGGGATGAAAAGGTGAACTGTAGACTGTCGATGACATGTACGATGTCGTGGGTTTGAATCCCCTTCTCTCTCTCACTCTCTCCCTCTTTCTGTCCCTCTCTCTCTTCATCTTACCTGTCAGTCTCCACTGCATCAAATCAAGCAAAAGCTCCATTAAAATAATCTTTATAAAGGCAGCAGCTACTGTCCGCCTGACAGTGATATACTTACATCTCCCACTTCAATTCAGCAGTGTCCCAACCTCAACCCAACATAACTGACAAACCCCAGTTAAAGCCAGTTTATACGCTGCTAAATAAAGCCCTAGGAGAGCATCAATCAAGTGTGCATGAGAAACAGAGGCACTGAGCCAGTCTGGATGTATATAGTATCTCGGTGTGTGTGTGTGTGTGTGCGCGCGCGTGCTTCTCTCTAAAACTCATATCCCGAACCCCAGACACACACTGGACCGCATCCAGGAACGGGGCATTAACTACAGACGGCACTCTGCTCTGTTCTCCCATGATGAAGTCAACTGACATTTTAAACTGACATTTCCTCCAATTCTCTGTCAGAATAAGTCATACGAGAGCCGGCTTTACCGCTGTTATGAAGGAAAAAGTCAAAGGCGTTTACCGTATGCCGCCAGAAAAATACAGGGACAAAAATCTGGCCAAAATAATCTCTTTTTTTTTTTGACAGGAAGGCGTAGCGGTCAGCAAGCTTGAAGGTGCAAGTAGAAAAACAAAAAGAAAGTACAGATTGTGTCCAGTCCCACAGTGAATTCACGGTGATGACATATAGATGACATATACATAAATCTGCATCACTGATTCCTCCAGCTCAACAGTGATCCAACCTATATCCAGCTCATAAAGCTTCTCCATTGTCTGTTCTAAACAGCCGGTGTCTGTTTTACGTTTCCTGGTTTGTTCAGGAATCAACAGAAGAAGAAGAACTGGGACGTTATCATGAGCAGCGATAGCCACCATGGCTGAACAGACAAAGAAAAGAGAAACTCAAACTGCATCAACAGAAAATCTAAGCTCCGCCCACACTGTTTGATTGACAGGTGATCTGTGGGAAGAGCAGATATGATGTAATTTATCAATTTCCCTGACTTTCCCTGCCTGAAATACACCTCAAAATTCCATGACAATCCAGGAAATGGTTTTGAATATATACTGGTGGTTGGATACATGGAAACACACACACACACACACACACACACGCACACACACACACACGCCCCAACAGATTGAACACAGTACATGTCAGCGTGTCGGATGTAAGCATGATTTTCGTTTCTTCGTGTTAAACTGAGCCTCGACTCCATGACAGTTTAATTTTCTCCAGTTGACCTTTTCATACGACGTATTCAGCGATAAGCTCAGGTTGAATCAACACACACACGCACACACACACACACACCTGCCTCTACCCTCTATCTTCTCTCCTGTCATCTAACCTCACAGTACCTCAATAAACACCCCACCACACACACACACACACACACACACACCCTTCCCCCTACACACAGGGAGACACCAACTCCCTCGTTCCCATGTTGGAACAGATGTACAGTGCAGCCACATCATTATTTAACAACAGAAAGCCTCTTTCCCCCAAAGCATTTCAGTGCATCGCAAAGCAATTAATCCATTTAGCTTAGAGACACAGTGTGGAGATATAACAGTAAAAAAAACTAACTAAAAAAATCAAACTGCAGAACTTCAGTAACTGTAAGACTCTTACGTTACATGTTGCTGCTATTATCTGAAGAGACAATAACACGTTTAAATGAGACAATTGTCTGGTTTCTATATTTATTACTATTTTTACTACAACTTTACTATTATATACTGACAGAGAGAGAGAGAGAGAGAGAAAGAGAGAGAGAGAAAGGAAGGAGGAGGTGAGGGGAGAAAGAAAGGAAAAGACAGAAAGAAAGAAAGAAAGAAAGAAAGAAAGAAAGAAAGAAAGAAAGAAAGAAAGAAAGAAAGAAGGGACTGATTACAGATAGTGTCAGTTTGGATCATTGAGGGGGAGGGAGAAAGGGGGGAGGAAGGAAGGATACAAAGAAGGAGGGGAAGGGAGAGTGGGATGGAGGAAGGGAGAGACAGAGAGAGTAGAAGAAAGAAAGACTTTGAGGGAGAGGAAAGGAGGGAAGGAGAGGGAGAGAAGGAGAGAGATGGAGAGGAAAGGAGGGAGGGAGCGAAGGAAGAGAGGAGAGAAACGTTTGGGTTTTTTTTTACTTTAAATGCCCTTTAATAAAGCATGTCACTTAAAAGAAAACACTACAAAACAAGTCAAAACACACACACACACACACACACTCCTCCAGAAAAAGAGGGAAGGACAAAGAAAGAGGAGGAAGAGAGAGAAAGGGAGGAAAAAAGAGCGAGAAAGCAAGGCAGGGAGGGAGAGGAAGAGAGGGAGAGAGTGGGGAAGAGACAGAAAAAGAGACGAGAGAGAGACATAGGGAGAGAGAGAGAGAGGGAGAGGGAGAGAGAGACAGAGGGAGAGAGAGGGAGATGTAAAAAGACGTGGACATCAGACACATACAGACACACACAGTCACATATCAACACACACACTTACACAGACACACGTACAGACAGACACTTGCACACACACAAGCACCTACACACATACACACATAGATACATGGGCACACACACACACACACACACACACACACACACATATATCTACACGCATACAGACACACAGATACAGAAACACATACACACATACACACATACAAACGCACAGACACATACAAAGACATGCAGGTCATGACACACACACACTCACACACACACACACACACTGTGAGACACAATTAGAGAGCGATAGCGATGAATTTGAAGAGCGCAGATGTGAAGATAAAATGTGATTAAAGTAAATCACACTGAGCCAGAGAGAGAGAGAGACATACACAGAGAGAGAGAGAGACAGCAAGAGAGAGAGAGACAGAGACAGAGAGAGAGAGACATACAGAGAGAGAGAGAGAGAGACAGCAAGAGAGAGAGAGACAGAGACAGAGAGAGAGAGAGAGAGAGTTTTATTTTTTTATTTAACCTTTATTTAACCAGGCAAGTGGAGGAAGAGAAAGGGAGGAAAAAAGTAAATCACACTGAGCCAGAGAGAGAGAGAGAGAGAGAGAGATACAGAGAGAGAGAGAGACAGCGAGAGAGAGAGAGACAGCGAGAGAGAGAGAGAGAGAGAGAGAGAGAGAGTTTTATTTTTTTATTTAACCTTTATTTAACCAGGCAAGTCATTAAGAACAAATTCTTATTTACAATGGCGACCTGGCAAAGAGAGAGAGAGAGAGAGAGAGAGAGAGAGAGAGAGCGAGAGACAGAGAGAGAGGGAGAGAGAGAGAGAGAGACAGAGAGAGAGCGAGAGACAGAGAGAGAGAAAGAAGAGACATTAGCTCGGTTTCCATCCAAATATTTTATTTGAATTGGAAAGGAAACGTCAAAATTCAATCAAATTTCCTGAATATTGTGAGAAAATGTTCAAGCTCGATTGAAATGGAATTGTTTTTGACGATAAAGAAATGATGCCATAAGTGACGATGGAAACAAATTAGTCAAATTCAGTTCAGTTCAGTTTAATTGTACAACAGTTAAAAAGTTTGGACCCCCCCCTGGCGGCCATATTGGAGGTCCTCAGCTCTTGGGCAACACTGTTCTGTCCGTCTCAAACGAATTTAACATTTCTGTCTGTTTCTGACTGAACTGATCATCTCATCACTGATCCATCTGATTGATTTAGTGTTTAGATAATGTCAGCTTGTCAGCTTGTTAGCTAGCTAACCATAGTATCTGGTCAGCTAACATCACTGTCTTGTTGTTAACACATCTGATTAGCACACTAGCTAACGTAGCTAGTAGCAGCTAGCGTTAGCATGTTCACATTAACATCAGTGTGTTTGCCGGCTAGTTAGCTAGCTAACAGTTTGTTCAGGTTAACTGAGCTGACTCTTCTCAAGCTACAACTCAGAGTGTTTTGCAGTAGAGACTAGGGCTAAAGGTTTTAATCACTTTTGGGTTCAACTTCCCTCTCAGTGTGGTTTGGAGAGCAGAGCCGCCTGCAGACGATGTGCAGTGAGGTAATCAATCGTCATGATGGAAATATGAAAGGAATGAAAGGAGAAGTAATGTAATCTTACATCCGGTCCGTGTTAACATGTATACTGAACTAATGCAGGATGAATGCATGAAGGACTTCTACTGTGGCTGCTGCTGTATGTTCTGTGTGTCTCCCTCTGCGACAGTTACGAGATTAACACTGGGTCTTTAACAAGTCAACACAGTCACACACACACACACACACACACACACATACGCAGTAGCTGTTTTAAAGTCTTAAAATGCCATTGCTTAGAATTTATGATACTAACCTTGGAGGAGACATGGCCAATACAAATGGAATAGACCTTGTGTGTGTGTGTGTGTGAGAGTGAGAGAGAGAGACAGAGAGAGACAGAGAGAAAGAGAGAGAGATGGGGGCAAGCACTTGTTTTTTGTGTACATGTGTATGGTTTGCCAGTGTGTGTGTGTGTGTGTATGTGTGTGTGACAGATGATGGAGTGCCATACAGAGATAGATCGGCCACACACACACACACACACACACACACACACACACACAGTCTTGCTCTCTCTCTCTTGTCAGTCACACCCATAAACACGGATTCAGTCTCTCTCTCTCTCTCTCTCTCTCTCTCTCTCTCTCTCTCTCTCACACACACACACACAGCAAAATGCTCCCATGACTGTGTCACTGTTTTATGATCTTTATGGTAATACCCCACTAAATCACCTCAGGTAGTTGGTAAAAGGTTTTATTCAGCTCTTTGTTCCCTCTGACACCTCAGATCTCTATTTGGAATCTAAACACACCCAATATACATTTCCTTCTGGCTTTTTTTTAAGCAGATTTGTACAAAGGCTTTCATTCCAAAACGCTATATCTGCATTTTGGAAAAAAAAGATTGCTACCTGAAATTCTCGCTCAAAACCCACAGAAACGAGGAAGCTGAATACAATGGGGGAAGACTCAACTTCATTAGAGGTCCATATCATGTAAAGCAGGACTCCCTCTCCTCTGTGATGATAAAGGAGTTGGATGTGTATCTAAACATGGTGAAAGTATCAAAACTAAATCCACACAATCCATATTAGAAAAGCGAGCCTCTAAACGAGCCGTTTGGACTTCCGTAACTTTGTGGCGTCACAAAGGTTCGCTCATTATCATTTCTGTAAGAAATAATAGACTAACAAAGTGTTTTTTTCAAAGCGGTCGAGCGGTCGTCATCGTTTATTACCGGAGAGTTTTCCCTACCTGTAGCCGCCGGGCCGCGGCGTCTCACGTTTCACTCTCGAAACGGTTAGCCAATCGGAACAGAGGGGTCGTTAATATTAATGAGCCTTAAAGACACGGAGACAGAAACGGCCTGTTCTTGGTAAGGCTCAGAGAGATGCTGGAAAATGAACGTGGAGAAATGGATTGAGAGTGTTTTTGGTTCATGACACCACACACACAGCTTTGAATGGACCTCAAGACACAAAATAAAACTCTGGGAAGTGGAGGAGATGGACCTCTAAATAATTGATAGAATGACATTGTTTTCCACCCACAGAGCGATAGGGTTACAAGAAGACTTGGATTATGCTGAACGAGCTGTATGGAGACATTTATGAACATTTATGGACATTTCTTGCCCTTTTTGAAGCCTAAAGGACTGGACTCCATTTACTGCAAGTGTTTGGAAGAAAGCTCCTGGAGCCCGGAGAACTGCCGGTGAGTTGTATGAAGAAAAAACATAATCTGATTTGTACTGGCATGAGGATGATTAGATTATGACCAAATTTTAATTTTTGGGTGAACTTTTCCTTTAACCGAAGTTGTTTTACTTGCCGTTAGCTAACCTATTCACATGACAAACGTGTGAAAATAATCTTCGTAATGTAGTCCTCGTTTCCACAACATGTAATCTGCATTTCAAACTCACATTTCATTTGTGAGACTGTTGGCTGATGAAAGAGTTTCTTATTGAGTTACATGAGGCTGCAGTGCTGAACCTTTCCCCCTGGTATCCTCCTGCAGCGCCTCTGCACTGCAACACACTGGGTGAAACTCTTGTGTATTATATAATCATTGAATTGCACTGAAGCAATTGCACTTCAAAATAAAACCCATTGCCATTAAGCAAATCACATTTTCTATAGTCCATTCACAACAGCGGCTGTATCCCTCAACAGCAAACATAATACTCTGCTTTCATAACACAACACTGGGCCATTAAAAGGACTAAATGCTATATCCGTCCTCTATTTTCACTCTCTAATTGAATTTCTAAAGATATGCGGATGCCCAAAGCCCCATAAGGAACATTAATCCCTGCTCCTTTAGTTCAGTTTGAAATAAATTGTTTTCTTTGTGGTAAATATCCATCAAACGTAATCCTGTTAGGGGTAGGGACTGATGCAATGGATGGTGGAACAACAATTTCTTTTTACCTTCATTTATCCAGGGAAGGCGTCTGCTTCTCCATCTCTTTTTCAGGGCAGACCTGTCCCAGAAAGAAACATCCAGACAAACACAGATGTTACAGACGAACAACATACACCGTGTCCAAAAACAAGCAACTGTGAGTGTGTATGAACGGGGCCGGCTTGAAATACTGTAAGAAGAAAAAGAAGAGCAGGAGAAAGAACAAAAAATTAAATGCAGAAATGCACTGGGTCAATAAATCATCAATCAGTTAAGTGCAATCTTATCGTAATCTTATCTTAACTGTTGGAAACAGCAATGTTATTATGCAACTTTATTCACATTAAAATAACAAATAAACAGAATCTATTCAACATTGTCAGTCTGTGTGTTCAGGTCTAAATCCTAATTCCCCTGTTTGCCTGAAACTGTCTTTTCAGTGATGTTGGGTCGTTTTGAGGCGTAAACCACTTCCTGTGGGTGTGTCTTGTGGGCGGGGCCAGCGGGGAGCCCGGTGTGTCTGTCAAGGTGAGGCGAGCGGCCGCAGAGCAGGAAGTCACGGCAACAACAACAACGGAGGAAACCAGGAAGAAAAGAAAGAAGAGCGAAGCTGAACGTTCAGAAACACGGTGAACGTCACCGTCAGATCGGCTGTGGAGGCTTTGAGATGACATCATCAAGATGACCGACAGGTGTTGGGGCGGGGACTTGACCGATGAGGGGGAGGAGGGCGGGGCTAACCATACACTTCCTGTGTCAAGGAGAAAAATTGCATATTAGAGCTTTAACCTTGTTATTAGAGCTTCATGTTCATACAGTTCAACACATCCACAGTCCTCTACTGCTGGACACTGAGGGTTTATGTGTGAAGCTGTATGCTCAGGAAAATCTTCCCTGGATAAAAAAAAATACAAAATAATTTGACAGATAAAAGTAGGTTTACTCAGCTCCCTCTCTCCCGGTTCAGCTGCTCTGCTCTCCACAGACTGATACATTTATATTATATGCAGGAAGGAGGCGAGGCGATGCATCACGAAGCTGCGTTTACCTGTTCAGAGGAGCGTTTCTAACCTGGTTTTAAATGGATGCATGAAAACCTCAGAACTGGGTTAGAACAACCTTAAGCTCCGACTCTTAATTATTAGAAACCTGGCCGTCATTTATCAGCACTGTGTAGAAAAGACTCTAAATTACTGCTTAAGAATAGAATTAGAAAAGACTAGAAAAACGTACGTACAAGAAAATTGGTATTTATCAAATGTGTGAACACATCTGCCTCGGTGGTTAAGATGTCCGGCTTATGTCGTGTTCTTGTCATGTAGGATTTACTGTGAAAACGTTAACGTCAGCCTCGTAGTGGTGCTTACAAGTGGGATAAAGTGGGATTTTTTTACGGACTCCAACGTCTCCCACTCGGTGTCTCAAACAGCAGAAGTGTGTCGATACAGGCAGCAAACACTGCAGTGAATCAGCTGTCCAAGACCATAAAAATCTAAATGATCAGTTAGATTCACAGTAAAACCAGCAAGTCTACTTACAAAAAGCGAGTGAGGTTATTGATAAATAAAAAATATTTTTGATGTGGGTTATACACATGAACGCTTCGTCATAGCAACTAGATGTCGTCCCATTCTTACACTTCTTCTGATATGACATGAACGCAGCATTACTCCCGTGTTGAGCAGGTTACTGTGGCATGGAGACACCTCACTGCTGACATCAGTGAAAAACATGTCAGTACTTATTGTTACTGTTGGGATCATAACATATCTGTCCACTGTATTAGACGTAGTGATGGGACGATATATCAAATTTCAATTTATCGCGATACAAAAATGTGACGTGAGTCTCTCCATCCAAATTATATTATTGTCACTTTGTAATGACATTTTTAAATTGTTGTTTATATATAAATAGGTAACACTCTACAATAAGGGTACATTAATTAAGGGTTAGTTAATGCTTAATAAGCATTAACTAACCCTTAATTAACAGTTAACTAATGTGTCTGGTAATCATTTACTAATGGTGTTCATGTTAACTAAGGTATTAATTTATACATTATTTAATAGTCATCTTTATAAACTATTAAATAATGTATAAATGAATACCTTAGTTAACATGAATACCATCGGTAAATTATTACCAGACACATTAGTTAACTGTTAATTTAGGGTTAGTTAATGCTTATTAAGCAAATAAGCATTAACTAACCCTTATTAAGCATTAACTAACCCTTAATTAATGTACCCTTATTGTAAAGTGTTACCTATAAATAAAATTGTTTCATAATAAATAAACAGAATTCTGCACAGTCAGACTTTGTTGTCACTGAAGTTTTATTGATCACATGGTATCCTGGTTGGATTGATCCTGAACCTCAGATCAGGTATTGAACCGTATCGTACTGTCGCTCAGTCAGAGAGGGAGGGAGAATATTCTGTTGTCTGGTTCACTGACGGCAACAGAGAGACTCAGTCGTCGGGTGTCAGAGGTTCATGGAGACAGATTAACCTGAATGACACTTTAAGCCTTATGGACAACAGCTGTGTTACTCTGCATGTCAACACAACCGCTGCTGTTCTACAGTATGGATTAGTGTTTGTACATATGAACACATCAGTATGGTAGACTGCGTTGAATTCAATTTTCTGCCTCTCTCTCTGTAACCAAGCAGAGATGAGTGTGTGTGTGTGTGTGTGTGTGTGTGTGTCCTACAATCTGCATCAGTGCTGAAAACTCATCTCTTCAACAAGGACCTCAGAAGTACCTCACATCTCCCCACTGAATCTTCTCTATTCACTCTCATTTCTTCTAAAAAATGTCATTGTACCTCTTCCCGTAGCTCTTATTGCTTCTTCTCTCTCATATGATCACTCCGGGGTCACAGGAATATTTTCAGGACGCCCAAATTCTTCTCCTTCTTCTAAAAGAAAACATGCTGCTTGTTGTTTGGAAATGCATGCAGACATGAAACCTCGAACGATCGCAGACGTCGGGATAGCATGACGCTAATGAATGCTGGTTGAGGCTCAAGTTCCATTAGCATGGGGGAAGTATGTGTGATCCAGAGCCAATTTGATGAGATTTTAATGAGGTTAATCATATTTTTGTTGTTGTTTTTGCATTTGAGGGAAATCTCATGGTACAACTGCGCTGTGTCAGTGCGAATGAAATCCAAATTATATGGATGCTTTCTTGATGCACATGACAAAATATACTTATAAACACATAAATATAAGTAGTATTCCTGCTATTCAAGAGGAATTAAATGGCATTAAAGATATTAAAAAGCTCTTCCTGTGGTTTCAGCAACCCATGGAAACCCCTAAGCCTTTTCATCGTTCATTTCAACACAGAGGTCCTGTGTAGCAAGGCACTGACACTGCAGGGTTGGGGGTTCAATTCCCAACAGGGCCAGCATGCTAAAAAATGGATGCAGCTGTAAGATGCTTTGGATAAACCACTCCTACATGTCAGTCATGTAACCGGCTGACACTGTTATCATGATCAACTTGCTCTGAGTGAGCAGGCAGGGCTCAGAGCCTTGCTCAGAGGCACTTCTGAATTGTTGCTCATATCTGATTTTTTGTTTTTGGCTGACTGTCCATATTTATTTTAGGATGTGACCCATAACTGATACCAATATGATGTTGCTGAAAAGAGTAACAAGAACAAAAACTGTCACATCTGTTTTTGTAGCTACGCTTCTCCCGCTTGTTTGCAGTTCTGACTGAACTGAGGCGTTTCCCCAAATACCAATCAAGTCACTCTTTGTCTTTCTTTCCATTGTTGTGTATACTTACTGTAATGGCAGTGCTGACAAATTCTGATTTGAGCATTTGAACGCTCAAATCAAGGCTACGTTCACATTACAGGCCTTAATGCTCAGTTTAAATTTTTTGCTCAGATCCAATTGTTTTGTCTTACCTGTTCTCATTCATGTTTGAAAAGTGACCAACACCTGAGTGTTCCCTCAGTATGAACGGGCCGCTACTGTGAAGGCCCCGCATGATCAAATGAACAACAAATGACCTCATATTTGCCAGACAGTACATCATGGAAGCTAGTAAAAATGAAAGTCAAATTGCCTGTCCAAGCATGAGGAATATTTGCAGTGGAGATTGGATGAGGCTTCGTCTGCTGATGAAGATGAAGATGACTTCCATGTTGCTGCTGTCCTCCATCTTTTTCTGAAGTGAGCCAACGCAGAGAGACAGACGATCTGCTGTGGAGTGTGAGGGAAAAACCACATGAACTCCGATCTGACCGGCCAGACTGAGGTTGCAAAAAATCAGGATTGGGACAGTTTGAGCTGCAGTGTGAGCGGAGCCTCATCGAGCTTCAGGCATGCAGCAGTGAAATCAGGCTGCGATGTTCAACTGTGTCTCTTTCATTTGACTATCACCGGAGAATCTAGCACAACATCTGGGCCAAACCTTACAACACAAATCACTGCAGAAGTCCTCCCTGCTGTGCAGCAGTTGCCAAATCAAGCGCTTCTGCTCTTTAATGTGCCTCCACTGTACTGCCTGAAACCTACACTTCAAAACACTGCAGCTGAATTGGTAATGCTTGGCTTGTTCTAACTATGAGGTTTATTTAAAAGATGTTAGAAACCCCATGGGTGTATATTTAAAAGAAGTTACACATCCCATAGGCGTGCATTAAAAACAGGTTAGAAACCCCATCGGCGCACATTTAAGAGGTTACAAACTTAAGCGGTTTTCATGTAAAAGAAGTTGCAAGAAGCGTCTGTTTTACTTGGCAGGAATCAGTTGTTAGTCTCCATGTTTCCTTGTGAAACCAAACTTTCTGCTTCCAAGGCTTGTTTGAAAAACAATCTGAACATGCTGAAGTCCCTGGAGGAGAGCTTGGAGAGATACCTTTAACCACAAATCTGCCTGTCAGTCGAATTACTTTGATGCTTATTTTTTTGTGTTTTGTTTGAATTCCCTCAATGAGCGATTATTGTCAGAAAATCTAGCACAAAATCTAGGCCAGATCTGCAATTGTAAAACAAATCACTACAGGCGTTTTCCCTGCTGCACACCAGCTGCCAAATCAAGAGCTTCTGAGCCTTAATGTGGGACTTTTGGACCAAAGATTAATGGCCTTCGATTGCCCAGTCCCACCTCCTGTGCTCCCATTCTGCTGAATGGTTGCCCCCCCCCCCCCCCACCACCACCACCACATACTGTATGAACACACACACTCCACTCCACTGCACTGTACTAAATCTGCATCATCTTTTAAGTCACTTCTTAAAACCCACTTTGATGGAATTGCTTTTATGTAATGACCTAATATTGTTTTTGACGTCCCTGCCTCGCTTTTATTGCTTTTACTGTTGAT
>NC_136001.1:34084773-34129773 GCF_048128805.1 Centroberyx gerrardi
TAAATGAACAAATGAACGATGCATCGTTCCATGAAGTTTTGCCAAAATCCGATCAGCGGCGTCCGAGATGTGTGTTTGTGTGACAGATGGACGGACTGGGGCCGATCCATAGTCCCTAGCTGGGACGGCATATCTGCTGTGAGCGCAACTCAAACAGCCGCGCATGCATATTATTTTTGCGAGCGCTTTCACAGCACTAGCCTGCGAGGAGAAAACCATGCTTTGAGCGGCGCAGAATCCGAAGGAGCGCGTGACTGTTATCCCCGAACTACTATCATTGCTCTCCTGCTCGCAAAACTTTCACCTGCTCGCTCATGAGTGGTTTTTCTTTTTGGCAGTAAGTGGGCGGACCCAGTCACCATTGTATCCCTGAATATAATTGGTTACAGTCCTCGTCTTTTATGATTGGTCGTTGTCTTTGTATCGGCGCAAGTAAACAAGAAAGGACGAAGAAACACTTTACCCCTCTCAATGCTTCCTGAGAAATGGCTGTGGAAACACCTCACATAAGAGCTATTTCATTTTACTAGTTTCATTATGCTACATTTACATTTTACTATAACTATGAGGGAAATGGGCCTGAATTATTAGACTAGCCCACCATTAGCTGATTAGCTAACGTTAGCTAGCTAACGCTACAGCGAAAGCTACAGCGACGCAGTGTTGGCAATGTACGGAGCCCGGGAAGGGACATAGAGGGAAAAAAAAAATCGAAGGTTGAAAAAAAAAAAGGTCAATGTACTTCCGGGTCAGTTCGGCACCATGGAAACAACCACAACAATGGAGCGCACACACCCGTGGGAGAGGTTCATAGAATTTTATTTTGAGATTGGCCTCAAATATAAAGACATTCAATCAGTGCTTGGCGAGATCTCACAAAAGTACATCTTTTTTTTTTTTTTCAACCTTTGATTTTTTTCCCCTCCATGTCCCTTCCCGGGCTCCGTAGCAATGTGTGTAGCTTCCAATATTCCAGTGCAAAATAACTTTACAATATGTAACTTAAACATATTTTAATAGTAGCACATTGTACCGGAAATCCAGCATTCAAGCTTTTTTTCTGACCAGGTTTATCTGGTTTTCAAATCTGGCTTTCTGCTGGCCACTGTGTCCTGTGATCTGGACAGCCAGAGTAAATTAATGCAATCTCTTAAATGTGCACTATGTAGTTTTGGGAGAGAAATTAGAAACTCAGAGGAGTGAATACATATTGTGGTATATTGTCATAACTGAATAAACAAACTGTCATCAGAGGAAAATATTGGGTCCCTGAAACACAACTTTGTTTACAAACACATTTACTATTCAAAGAAGCATCTTCAAGGCTTAACTTTGGTTCACAGTGCCTCAAAATGATTCAGTATTGATTTATGATGACATAAGATAGAATAATTCTAAGAATGACATTTATAGTAATATGTTTTGTAAACTAATTGCAAACTTTTAAACTAATTTCTCCCCCCAAACTGCATAGTGACCTTTAAAGTAGTCAATACATGTCTGAGGTGTGCCATTTCCTCAAGTGTACTTTATTGTTCTCCACAGCATATTCTGAGACGTCAGATCCTGGAGCGACTCCTGTCAAAATTTGAGCTTGCACTCATTCGGACACCACTTCCTGGATTTCATGGAGTTTGTGTGTCGCCAGGAGCTGTACCTCCCGCAAGCACTCTCAAGACATGTTGACATACCCCAAGGAATAATCCAAGCTCTTCAGGAGGTCTTTGGACTTATCAGGCAACATTTAGATTCAACAGCCCCAGATACAGCAGTGGGATCAGTAATTGGTCTGAGAGGACGTCCTAGGTTTGAAGTTGAGAGACGGCAGTTGGCTGAGATGTTGCAGACAAACCTCTCGGTGCCCTGCATTGCAAAACTGCTTGGTGTTTCAATCCGCACAATCTTTAGGAGGATGAGGGAGTTTGGCTTATCTGTTTCAGAACTTTATAGCTCCATCAGTGATGAGGAGTTGGATAACATGGTGACAACCATTAAGAATGATATGCCCACTGCTGGCTACCGGATGGTCAGAGGAAGGTTGCTGTCCATGGGTATTCGTGTGCAATGGGCAAGAATGGCTGCCTCGATGCATCGAGTGGATTCAATTGGCATCCTCTCCAGATTGGCCAGTCTGGGCTGTGTTGTGAGAAGAACATATTCTGTGCGAGGGCCCCTCTCTGATTGATAAGGTAGTGATATTTTTTATTGCATTTTTAGAGATTAAGAAATACTCTCTTTTTAATGTTCCAGTCTAGGTGAATCAGTGTTTCAATGCCAGATTGCCATTACAGTTTGTTCTTTGGTTTCCTAGATACAACATTGTAATCTTTGGTGGAGTGGACGGGTATTCGAGGAAGGTAAGACTGCATTTCACTTGAGTGATTGATTGATTGATTTTATTAATGGATATAGAAGACAATGAATCCAAGGGATAACATGTAAAAGTGAGAACACTTATTTCCAACATGGTCCCTGATGTCAGAAAACAGGACAGACAGTAACACATAACATCCATAGAATCCTCTAAAACAACAAGCAACAAAAATCCAAAGACAACCTTAATATAAAAACAACAGACATGAAACTTCAATCCCAAGTCCTAGTATCTTCCCTTTTAGTTACAATCAATATGTCCTAACAGCATTTCACAAATCAAACATAATGATGAAGAAAAAACACAATATGCTCACAGGACCTGCCTGTCATGGTCATCTTACCCCAGAGATGAGCCCGGACCTGACCTCTAAAAACCCCTCTGGATTCTGACAGTTTGATGCCGTTCCACAGTAAGGTCCCTGTATAAAAAAAGGAGCTCCGAGCTACGCTGCTTACTTGTGGCACCTTGCATGAGCGCACACTAGCCCTGGTGTTGTGTCCATGCTGTGTATGGACCATGACTATCTGCAGGCCCAGGTAGTCAGGGACACACATTTTAAACAACCTTGTATTTTTAGGATGAGTTTGCTGCCAGCCACTTGATATCACAAGACAGGGCCCAATTCTGTATCCTTCGTTTATGGAATTTGGTCCAAATGGAGCCAGTTTATGGAAGAACAAGCAAGTACGCTAGTGAAAGTAGACAAAAATCCTTGGGTTTTGACAAAAAACATGGGTTTTATCTTAATTAAAAAGTTTTAATCCACATGTATCCATGATATCTCTCTCATTTATATGGCAAAAATAGAAATAAAATTGAATTGCCATTATATAGTACAGGGTCCTGTTTCCCAAAAGAATCGTAGGGCTAATAGAGCTTTTGGTCATTAACTTTTATGATACTTTTAGCCTACGGATTGCTCTTAGTGGACGGGTTCGATTTAGCACCCAGGCATGAAGTGGGTTAGAATTAATCATGTTCAAATTGGACTGATGCACACAAACGTTGACCAGCCTGAGAGTCCAGAGGTATTGATCATATGTTTCAATAATAACTGGAATTTTTAGCAACCTGAGTTTGCTTTATTGGATTGTCACTGAAGTTAGTAATTTTTAAAATATTCTTTACTTTGTGCAATATGCATCGTCAAAAGAATACATCCTATCCTGTGAGTCTTACTCATTAAGCGAAACCTGGAACATCCATTTTCTGGGCAATTATATCCAAGTCGTGTTATTTTTACTGTATAGAGGCTTTGCACAGAATGTTTGGAACATGGTTACCAATGGTTACAGGCTGGAAGAAAGTCAAAAGTAAACAAAGAAAATGGCTTTTCTATACAGTGGTAGAATATTAAAATTATTCAGTGAAACATGGGAAAAACTTGATATTACTGTTTCACTGTGACTTGTTTATAAGACCCAGTAATAAGACACCAATTTATTTCACTTCTTAAGTGCACATAGCAGCCGGTGTCTCCCCCAACATGGAGGAAAAGTGGGCATTCCAAAGAACTTGTTCAAAGCCTCTATTATGATTTTCAGGAGCCGGATGTTGACTGGGAAATTGCTGCTGACCACGATGGAGAAGACGAGGATGCAGGGATTGTCATTCCTGAATTTGAGTGTCCTTTGAGTCCAGAGGACGTAACTGAACTTCAGTCAATATTTGAGCCAACCCAACACTCAAGGAACTTTACCTACTCTGCCGCGAGTATGTAGCTGGAAGATGTGGCTATTAAAAAGAAGGAGAGAACATTAGCAATGTTGATGTCAATTTTCACTGACAATCCATACAGATTTATGTTAAGGTATTAAACATTCTTGGTTTGTACTGTGATGCACTAAGAAAATAAGTTAAAATATAGTAGTCTCTATTCAAACTAATACTTTATATGCAATAACTTGCCAAACTATTGTTTAATTCTTCAGAGATTGGGTCCATCCTGGAGCATACAGTGAGGGTGATGAAGTTCAAGACCTGAGAGTAGGCTACTATCAAATGTATTATAGATACATTATTTTCATATGCATGTCAATAGGCCTTGGTTATTGTGTTTTTTTCTGGATAGTAACATTCTTTTCTCATCTTGAAGATAGACATGAATTATACAACATGATATATACAGTGCCAGTCAACAGTTTGGACACACCTACTCAGAGAAGGGCTTTTCTTTGTTTTACTATTTTACACATTTTAGAATAATAAAGACATGAAAACTATGAAATAGGGGGGATTTCAAATTTTTTTTTTTTTATTATTCTCAACACGTTTTTTCTGGATAGTAACATTCTCTTCTCATCTTGAACATAGACATGAATTATACATATGTGATGTTGCTCTCAAGGCAGAGCTGCTTTATTGAAAACCTCATCAAATTAAGTGTAATAAAGACTGGTTTGACAGAAAGCACATCTATGCACGACCAAACTCCTGACTGTTACTAACAGTCTGTGTTATAATGCTCACAAACTCTGGATATGATATGAGCTGAGGTGCTGTGTCGGAAATGTTATAGAGTTGGAGCATGCATTGACTACTGGAAAGCATATGCTGTGTGTACCATAACGCACTCCGCAATCATGGTCGAATTCAATTTGAATTCTAAATGTCTCTCTCTCTGTTGAGGTGATGGGGACATGTGCCTGTCCAGCAAGCCATTGAGGAAGCAACTGACAGTGATCTTGTGTTTCTCCTTCATCTCATCTTTATCTCTCTCCAGTTCATCTCTTTCTTTCTTTCTAGAACTTGCAAGGAAGCTTTCCAAAAATTCCTCCTAATCTTTCCATCCCGAACCTCCCCACAACCACCCCAGAACATTCCCAGAACCTGTCTATTACCTGCATACAACTTGCAAAGAACCTTTCCAGACGCACCTCCAACCTCCAACCGTCTCCAAACCTCCAGAACCGCCCCACATCTTCGACCGGAACTTGTCCAGAACGACCCAACATCCTCCCCAGAACCGTGTCACCATCTACCCAGACTCCCTTCCACCACAGCTAAGCAGAACCTTCCCCAGAACCTCCCCTCCACCTTTCTAGAACCTCCCCTCCACCTTTCTAGAACCTCCCCACAGTCTTTCCTCACAATCCTCAGGACCATTTTTCCCATGGAGTGATTAGTAGCTGAAAGTCCCTGGGACCCCTCCTGAGCTCGTTAACACCTCGTTTTCTCCTCGTTAGGCTGAGATCAAAGACAAGGGGGTAATTAACGAGGTTCACACCACTGCAGGCTATTGTACTGCTTCAATCCCTCCTCTGCTGCAGAATGCCTTAGGCTGGCACACACACACAAAAACACACACACACACACACACACACACAAGGTTCACACTCACACATCACCTACCACACACACTCAAACACACACCTAATACACACACACACGTGGCATTCACACATTCATACATATACTCACACACACTTTGAACACTACCGCTCTCACACACACACATGCGTAAACACACACCATACACAGAATTTAGGATTTGTGTTAGAATTTCATCAGGCCTACAAAGGAGTTACTATAGGGCTAATTTGTGTGGACAATATATAATATGTAATATATACAATCAGTGTGCAAAATTGACTTTTTGGCTCACCTGCAAAGTGCTGGTAAATGAAAAACTTTTCATAAAAATATGTCACCCTACCCATTTTCAAAGCAATGTTGTGCATTTGAATCAGTTGCTGTGTGAACGATTAAAGTGACAAGAGCAGATTTAGAGTTAATTTAAAACTTGCTTTCTCACTTATACACTGGATTGAGTTTGTAATTCATCATGAAGTCCAACAGAACTCAAATAAGCGTTTCGAAGCATACACACTCTGTTGAAGTTGATATCAAATTATCCAGAAATCTGGCGAGTTAACCATCAAGGAAGTTTAGACGCAACTACTTTGTGTAAAGTCGCGTAACAGGCAGCCAATCAGGAGCCTCTTTAATACAGAGCCATTGTTTTGCTTTGATTTGATTGGCTCACGGTCAGAGAGAGTGTACGGTGGCCAGCAGGGACAAAGTTGAGGACAGGAAAAGACCAAAGACTGTAGCAGGTGTGGTGAATCTCTCTCATTCATTTTCCTGCCAAAAACAATTGTTACCAGCCCTCAGTGCTTGGTATTGGTATTTTTGGACACTGTATATTTACAATACCCCTCCCTACCCCGATCCCCCAAATGTAAACGTAAGTATGTTGTCATGTAATGTCAGCCTTCCATTGATTTTCCATTGATCTCTGGTTCTGATTTTATTGTCTGTCTTGCTGTTATTTCCTTATTTCTATTAGGTTTCCTTTACATTTCTGCTGTTCCTTTTGTTGTGAAGAACTTTGTAACCCCAGTTTCAAAAGGTGCTATATTTACTTTCTTTCTTCTTTCCAAAATTAACTATCCATAACATACAATTTGGTGGACGTTCTTATTAAAATCTCCTTACAGTACCATGAGTTTATGAGATATTTTTAGAATGGGTTGCCCCAGTGGGAATCAAACCCCCAACCCTTTGTTAATGCCATGCTCAACTCGCCATAAATTATACTCATCATGAGACAAAGTAGTGACAGTTTTGATGATTTTATCAGTTCAATTTGTTTGTGTTTATTAAAATAGTTTTGTGCAATGATCATCAGGTAACAGCTTTTTTCCTAAACAGAAGATATATAATGTTTTGGAATCAAACACTTCAATTGAAATTAGCAACATAATCCACTAAAGTATTAAAACTCTGTAATCTGATTACCTGAAGTTGCTTTTCTTTTACTTTCCCTCCATAGAATGAATGAATGAAGGGGAAATTGATTTCTCATCTCTCTACCACCTCACCTCCCTCTCCGCCCCTCGTTCTCTCTCTCCTATACACTCTCTTCCTCTCTCCACCCTCTCTAACCCACTGACACACACACACACACACACACACACACACACACACCTCCAGCTCATTAAGCAGGCTGTCATGCAGACGTTAATTTCCTTTCACACACTCGTTTATTTTAACAGGACCAAGCAGCATAGCAGCACGCAACAAACTGTGTGTGTGTGTGTGTGTGTGTGTGAACAGAGAGAGGTGACAGAGAAAATATGAGGTTTTAATGGACCATGTTCAGTTGTATCATAAATGTATTAGATTCAGTTAAAGAGAGAGAGAAAGAGAGACAGGCAGAAAGAGACATAAAGATAGGGAGTGAAAGACAGGGAGAGTGAGAGAGAGAGACATAGAGACTTATAGACTTAAACATTTAACTACTATGTACAAATATGCATATATTAAAAAAAAGTATAAAAAAAAAAGTATATATACGCATATGTAAACAACACTAGGACAATAGTGCAATGGTGCAGAGTGCAAAGATGCTGGAATAAATGCTGGAATAAATGTTATATATTATATACACAAATCAGATATTGTACAGATGATGATGATGGGGGAGGAGGAGCAGGAGGAAATCCCCGGTCTGGGCCTTTCACTCCTGCTTTCATGAGGTAGGTGTTACAGGTTTATTGCACAGGGATAGTTTCTGTCACTGTGTGACTGATTAAGTGTTCAACAGAGTGACGGCCTGTGGGAAGAAACTGGTCTTGTGTCTGCTTGTTTTGGCGTACAGTGTTCTGTAGCGCCTACCAGAGGGGAGGAGCTGGACCAGGTTGTGTCCAGGGTGTGACGGGTCTGCTGTGATCTTTCCTGCCCGTTTCCTGACTCTGGAGATGTGTAAGTCCTGAATGGAGGGCAGGTTGGCACCAATGATTTTTCCTGCAGTCCTGACTGTCCTTTGTAGTCTGTTCCTGTCCTGTTTGGTGGCCGATCCAAACCAGACAGCGATGGATATGCAGAGAACAGACCGGATTACTGCAGAGTAGAACTGGATCAGCAGCTCCTGAGGCAGGTTGAACTTCCTGAGCTGGCGTAGGAAGTACATCCTCTGCTGGGCCTTTTTGATGAGTGTGTCTATGTTGGACGCCCACTTTAGGTCCTGGGAGATTGTGGATCCCAGAAACCTGAAGGTTTCCACAGCAGACACGGTGCTGTTGAGTATGGTGAGGGGGGGCAGTGTTGGGGCGCTCCTCCTGAAGTCCACTGTCATCTCCACAGCTTTGAGCTTGTTCAGCTCCAGGTTGTTACGACCACACCAGAGGGCCAGCCGATCGACCTCCCGTCTGTATGCAGACTCGTCACCGTCCCGGATGAGGCCGATGACCGTTGTGTCGTCTGCAAACTTCAGGAGTTTGACAGATGGGTCTCCTGAGGTGCGGTCGTTTGTGTAGAGGGAGAAGAGCAGAGGGGGGAGCACACATCCCTGGGGGGCGCCAGTGCTGACTGTCCCGGTGCTGGATGTGATTTTCCCCAGACTCACCTGCGGCCTCCTGTCTGTCAGGAAGTCTGTGATCTACTGACAGGTGGAGGCTGGCACAGCGAGCTGGGTGAATCAAAGGCTTTTCTAAAATCAATAAAGCAAGCAAATATTTTACCATTTTTTGTTTGATGTACATGTTTTTCAATGAGTGTGTGAAGTGTGTAAATATGGTCGGTGGTACGATGTTTGGGGAGAAAGCCAATTTGGTTTTTACTAAGGATGTTGTGATTTTCAAGGAGATTTGAGATTCTACTATTTATAATGCTGCAGAACAGCTTTCCCAGACAACTGCTGTAGACTGGACCCCGGTAGAGAACATCCTGAACTCAGTATAATATTGAACAGTTTGAGCACTGCATCCTGTATGTTGGGGCTGCAGTTTTTGAGCATTTCATTTTTTATGTTGTCTGGACCACAAGTTTTATTTGGTTGGAGACATTTTGTCTTTCTTGACATTTCTTCCCAAGTGATTGTGGAAGTCGACGGGGTTTTGGTTGTTTTTTATGGTTGATTCTAACTTTTGGAGTTTTTCTTTTATAAGATGGTGACTTGAATTCAATTTGTTTATTGGAATGTATTTATAGAGATTTTCAAAATGGGTTCTCCAAATATCACCATTTTGAATGGGTAATGCTGGTGTTTCTTTTGTGCTCAAGGTGTCCCACATCTCCCAAAATTGATTTTGGTTTATGGACTGTTCAATTTCATCTAATCTTCTGCTAGTATAATTTTGTTTTTTGTTCCTAAGTGTGTATTTATATCTTTTGAGGGTGTTAGTCGTTTGGTTGGTGATGTTTTAAGTTAGAAATTTTCCTCAGGACTTTTCTGATGTTTTTACACTCACTGTCAAACCATTTTTCATTATTTTGTTTTTTGTTATGCTTCTTTTTCACTTTGGCAAGGTTAGCCTTAATAGCTGCCTCGTGAAAGAGCATATTAACATCAGTGATGGCTAAATTAATACCATCTCTGGTGGTGTCATACTGACTTTCTTTAAATTTCAATATTTGGTTTGCTATATCTGGGGAGTTCAGGGCCATAAGGAATTTGTGGCCACTGTCTTGAGTCCATCTATATGTCTGCTTTAGTTTGTACAGCTTACTGGGCTGCTGTGGTGGCTGTTTGGTTTGACCAGAAAGCTTGAGGTAGATATTAATTTGGTTGTGGTCTGAGACGGGGGATTGCTGCCTGACAGTGATTGCATAGTCTACTACACTGGACCCAAGAGCTGAGGAATATGTGAATCTCCCTAAAGAGTCTCCTCTGAACCTCCCGTTAACTATGTACAGGCCTGAGGCTCGACAGAGATGCACTATCTCCTTGCCACTTTGGTTTATTTCTGAGTCAAGGTTGTTGCGATAGGTGATGGGGGGACTGACCAAATGAATGGCTGTTCCCTTGTGGATCAATGAAGTCAGGTTCGCTTCCTGTCCGACCATTTAGATCTCCAGTCAGAAGAACGTTTCCCTGGGCCTGGAAATGGTTGATTTCTGATTGGAGCGTTCTTCAAAATAAGGAGAATCTACTGGTGGTATGTAAATAGCATATAGATATATATCCCTGTCAGCTATTGCTAAAGTCTTATCTAATCTCAGCCATATATGTGATTTTCCTTCTTTTACTGGTGAGATGTGGCTGTTGAGTTCTCCTCTGTACCACACCAAAATCCCCCCAGATGTTCTGCCTTTGCGTATATTTCTAAATTTTATAGAGGGCACCTTGACTTCGTTGTACCCCGAGGGACAGTGAGTGAGCATGTCATTTTGACACCATGTTTCCTTCAGCACAATAATATAAATGTCTTCAATAGATTTCAGAAATTCAGGGTTTCCACTCTTCCACTCTTCTGTCAGAGGAGACACACTTCCTCTTTGTGTTTACCTCCGCTTTCAGAAGAGGGAAAGACTCTTCAAAGGAGTTCAGGTTCATTCCTCTGTATCATGACTTTGCCTTTGATGTAGTAAGTTACAGTAAGCAAAGGGTCATCTTTGTCCAGATTTTTATCTTTACATATCTTCAGTCTGCCCCCACAGCCAATGCCCTCACTGAAAACATGAGCATAGTTGTCGCGTAGAGTTTCCTTCCATAGATTAGGAGAGTCAGTGAAGAAAATTAGGTTGTTTTTCTTCCTCCCCTGTTTTTGTTGTGCGTAGTCGGCGTATAAGACTTCTGGACTGCTTGTATTTTTCTTGCGAAGTTTCGCTTGTGTACTTCGCAGGATACACAACTTCTCTACTCTCTTCTCTGTGTGTAGTGCTGCTCTGAGCCGCTTGTTTTTTGGTTTCCATGGCAACTGTTTACCTGCAGTTTCACTGTCCAAGATAGCTAGCTAGCTTTTGGCTTGCCTTTCTTGATTGATATGTAATCAGATTGTCACAAAATATACAAAATCTGTTCTTGAAGTACTTGATGATGTTCCTCTACTGATATTCTTCCGTCTTCTTCAGAAACATCCGCGATGAAAAGCTAGGCTAACTTGATATTGGCAAATGTTTGTATCAGTGACTGTTTCTCAGTTCATAAAGTTGAATATTAATCCAGAATATTGTTCCTTTCTTAAGGTTTTCTATTGTAGCACAATTACCTCTTCGTTAGAGTCCACTTTTGAAAAGTCTGGTTCACATCGTCCAACTTTTTCAGTTCAAATTTTGATAATTTTCAGGAGCTCATCCTAGATGCTGCTGCTCAGTGGGTTGAATTCTCTCTCTCCCTCTCTCTCTCTTTCTCTCTCTCTCTCTCTCTCTCTCCCTCTCTCTCCCTCTCTCTCTTTCAGAAGCTGTCCTCTGTTAAGAAAAACACCAACTGTTGTTGATTTACATGGTTTTTAATCCTCCTAATGTAAACACTAGGGCTGCTTTCACATTATCTGGACTGCTGCCAGCATCACACACACACACACACACACACACACACACACACACACACACACACACACACACTGCAGGCTGTTTTTATTTCTACTTCTATGGACATTTCTTCCCTTTCATATTTGAATGACCGAGCTTTTGACACATGTGACAGCTGAACATGAGTTTTCTACTCATTTTTAGTCTGTAAATAATTTACTTACATTGAAAACCCCAAAGTAACATGGAGCTGCGTCTGATTCATGGTGGGGTCTGAAAGCAAAATTGATATTTTCCATCAGCAGGTCTTACACTGCAGCAAACTATGTGAATATAACCAGAGCTAAAAGTACACAAGGCTATATCCAAATGAAAGTGAAGAAAATCTGATGAATCATTTCAGGCCTCAAGGCAATAAAAACTAGAGCATTTGTAAACGGTGTAGATTGTTGATATGCTATAGAAAATGGTTCTTTATGCTTGTAACACCGCAGAACCCTTTTTGGTGCAACAAAGAACCCATTTAGAAAGGTTCTCCTCAATTAGTTCTACATAGAACATAATGGTGCTGTAAAAATCCATTTAAGGATGCATTAAATGTAACAAACCAGCACTATTTAACTGTTGAAGACTTTTTTCAGAAACAATACTGGGTTCTTGCCTCTGAAAACATTTTTTTAAAAATTTTTCCCAAGTAAATTTTGTTCGGTGTGTGTATATATCTTATATCTCCTCTCTATATATTTCTTCTTCCCCGCCCCCCGGCAACTGCACATCCATGAAGAAACGATGCTATGCAAATGCCACATGCCACATATTCAATGTAACATGCTAAATACCCCCTGAATGCACATACAACACACACTTTCTACCCACTACATCTCCCTGCGGTGTACACGCCTGTGGTGGTGTGCGTAGGCATGTCGTGAACATGGAAGCTGCTCTTTAAGTGGTTAGTCAGGCTAATCTGTGCAAGCGTGCGGTTAGCTAGCGGCCTGAAGCGACGCGCCTCAGTGAGAGAGCAGCTGTGCTTGGATCAGCGTGGTGGAAGTTAAATATAGCGGCGGAACTGGTGATTTGTACACACACACACGGATGACGGTGACACGCATGTGTTGCTATAGAGCAGCGGTTCAGAAACTGGGTTCCTTGAGGAGGTTCTTGGGGTCTCAGAGGGGGTTCCCGGAGTCCTTGGAGGAGGTTCTAGGTATCTTTGAGGAGGTTCCAGGGGGTCCTTGTGGCGGTTTCAGGGGTCCTTGAGGGGGTTCTTGGGGTCCCGGAAGAGGTTCCATGAGGTTCCAGGTGTCCCGGAAGACGTTCCAGAGGTCTTTGAGGGGGATCTAGTGGTCCTTGAGTTGGTTCTAGAGGTCTTTGAGGAGGTTCTAGGGGTCCGTGAGGAGGATCCAGGGGTCTTTGAGGAGGACCCTGTGGTCTTTGAGGGGGTTCCCGGAGTCTTGGAGGAGGTTCTAGGTATCTTTGAGGAGGATCCAGGGGTCCTTGTGGCGGTTTCAGGGGTCCTTGAGGGGGTTCTTGGGGTCCCTGAAGAGGTTCCATGTGGTTCCAGGTGTCCCTGAAGAGGTTCCAGGAGGTTCCAGGTTCCCCCAGAAGACGTTCCAGGGGTCTTTGAGGGGGATCTAGTGGTCCTTGAGTTGGTTCTAGAGGTCTTTGAGGAGGTTCTAGGGGTCCGTGAGGAGGATCCAGGGGTCTTTGAGGAGGACCCAGTGGTCTTTGAGGAGGTTCCAGGGGTCCTTGAGGTTCTAGGGGCCTTTGAGAAGGTTCAAGGAGTCCTTGAGGAGGTTCCAGGGGTCCTTGAGGTTCTAGGGGTCTTTGAGAAAGTTCCAGGGGTCCTTGAGGAGGTTCCAGGGGTGCTTGAGGAGGTTCTAGGGGCCCTTGAGGAGGTTCGAGGGGTGCTTGAGGAGGTTCGAGGAGTCCTTGATGAGGTTCTAGGTATCTTTGAGGGGTTCTAGTAAGAAAATGCACTCTTAATAACACTTTATCCACTGATGTCTTCCAACTGATATACACATTTCTGTGTTTGAATTTGTTCCAAACAAAATACTAAAAGTCAGAATACAAAATGCAGCACTGTGTGAGGGGGAATGTGCGCTTCACCAGTGTTGAGCCAAAAAACATCAAATCTAATACGACTACTCAAAAAAAAGTTGAGGTAGCACGTCCCAAATTTGAAGGGAAAACAACGGCTGGGTACAAAATGTACATTTCACTTATTTATTGGGGCTCGCACCATGAAACACTAATGCCTTTGGGCAAGAAAAACCTTCATCAGACCGTTAAAACCAAAAGGCATTGTGTTTTTCTTTTTTTTCCCTCAAATTTTGACGTGCTACCTCACTTTTTTGAGTAGCTTTTGAGTAGTGTATTTATGTCCATATTAAACATATCAAATTTAATTCTGATAGCATGAAAGGGTTGTTTTTTATTCTGCAGTTGAGGGCCTGGATGCTGAGTCTGTGTTTCAGACTGCACCAATATACTGAACAGCATTTCTCTTCCTCAGCTCATAGAAACATATGAAGAGTGTGTTGTGCTGCTGCAGCTGATACATTATGAATGGAGCTCACTACTTCTGACTTCTCCAGGGAGGGAAGAACAAGCTGCAAACTCTGATATGAACTGGAGGAGAGGAGGAGAGAGAGGGAGAGGAGGGAGGAGAGGAGAGGAGGGTGGAGAGGAGAGGAGGGTGGAGAGAGAAGGAGAGGAGAGGAGGAGAGGAGGAGGAGAGAGGGAGAGGAGAGAAGGAGAGGAGAGGAGAGAAGGAGAGAGGAGAGGAGAGAGGGAGAGGAGAGAAGGAGAGAGGAGAGAAGGGGAAAGGAGGAGAGGCGAGGAGAGGAGGATACGAGAGGGGAGGAGAGGAAGAGAGGCGAGGAGAGGAGGAGAAGAGAGAAGGAGAGAGAAGGGGAGGAGAGGAGAGGAGAGGAGGAGAGAGGGAGAGGAGAGAAGGAGAAGAGAGAAGGAGAGGAGGGGAAAGGAGGAGAGGCAAGGAGAGGAGAGAGAAGGAGAGGAGGGAGGAGAGGAGAGGAGGAGAGAGGGAGAGGAGAGGAGAGAAGGAGAGGAGAGGAGGGAGGAGAGAGGAGAGGAGAGAAGGAGAGGAGGGTGGAGAGAGAAGGAGAGCAGAGGAGGAGAGGAGAGGAGAGGAGGAAAGAGAAGGAGAGGAGAGAAGGAGAGGAGGGAGGAGAGAGAAGGAGAGGAGGGTGGAGAGGAGGAGAGGAGAGGAGAGGAGGAGAGAGGGAGAGGAGGAGAGAGGGAGAGGAGAGAAGGAGAGGAGAGGAGAGAAGGAGAGGAGGGGAAAGGAGAAGAGGCGAGGAGAGGAGGATACGAGAGGGGAGGAGAGAGGAAGAGAGGCGAGGAGAAGAGAGGAAAGGAGAGGAGAGGAGAGGAAAGGAGAGGAGGAGAGGAAAGGAGAGGAGGAGAGGAAAGGAGAGGAAAGATGCAAAGAGAGGAAATTAGGCAAAATGAGGAGAGAAGACAAAAGGAATGGAAAGAAGAAAAGAGAAGCAAAGAAAAGATGAGAGGAGCAGAAGAGGGAAAAGAACACGGGAGAAGGGAGTGGAAAGAGAAGAGGAAAACGACAGAAGACAAGAGGAAAAGAGAAGAAAGGATGAGCAAAGAGGAGAGGAAAGTAGAGAAGAAACGAGCCGAGAAGCAGAGAAGAAAGGAGAAGAGAGGAAGGTAGTGAAGAGAAGCAAAGAGAAAAGAGAGGAAAGGAGGAGTGGAAAGAAGAGGACAGAGGATAAAAGGAGAGAAGGGATGCGGTGAGAAGAGAAGCAAAATGAGAAGAGGAGATGAGAGGAAATTAGAGAGGAGAAAGAGTAGCAAGAAGAGTGGAAGAGAGCAGAAGAAAAGAGAGGAGTGGAAATGAGAGAAGAGGAGAAAGAAGAAGAAAGTGAGGTCAGGTGAGGCGAGGAGACAAGGGTGAAGAAAGAGTGGGGAGGAAACTGAGGGAAGGTGGAAGAGATAAAGAGAGAGAAAGAGGAGAGAGGGACGAAGAGGGAAAGTAGTAGTAGCTTTTTATTAGTGCTTCGCAGTCATTTACAGACTGAAATTACCCACCAATTTACATACATATAGTATATCAAAACAGCAGGGAGATAAAAATACATTTTCAATAATTGTGAAAGTGGTAGCATATACAATCTACAATGAAAGGGGACGGGAGAACTGTAGTAACGACCTGTTCTTGCCAGCGGGGTGTTAAGTTTGTTGTGGGTGGGACGTCCAGATATTTGTTCTCTAGACGGGGGGAGCCAGTCAAAGGAGTGGGAGGACTGCAGTGAAAGACAGGGTTCCCACAGCTTCTTAAACATCAAATTCAAGGACTTTTCAAGGACTTTCCAGGCCCAATTCCCTCAAATTCAAGGACCCAACACGGCATAGTTTGAGACACGGATCAAGGTTAATTACAGTTAGTTAGTTACAACACTGAGAATTTTTATAATGAGAACTAGCAGCTTTACAGAAGCTCACAGACAACAATTAAAAAGAGAGAGAGGCTTGAATGTGTGAACACTTCTCAACAACTTCTCTAAATTCAAGCACTTTCAATGACCCATGTCTATTTATGTCTATTTTTAAAAACCTTCAAGGCCTTGATTTTTTTTTCTCAAATTCACAAACTTTCAAGGATTTCAAGGACCCGTGGGGACCTTGGAAAGAGAAAATTTCAGGCAGATCTGCTCCCTCCTCTTCTCAAGAAGGGGGATGCCTCGGGTGTTCAGGGCTGGCTGGTAGCTGGTGTCAGATGCTCCCAGGATAATGCGACATGCGACGTGCTTCACATAAAACTTGATAATGATAGTGAGAATAAGATAAAGAGGAGAATAGAATACATAAAATGCATCTTCACATGAAAATAGACATAGAATGAGCATAACATAAGATGGAAAATAAAACCCACTGAATAACAATAGTAAAAATATGAGGAATGCATAACATAAGATGAAAAATAAAATCCACTGTAAAATAATAATAAAAATAAAGTTAAAAAATAGAGTACATAGGATGCATAAAATCAAATAAAATACAAATTTTAAAAGAAGTGAGAAAAAAAAAGAAAAGAGTTTAAGGCCTGTATTGGGAAAGTCATAGCTAGTTAAAGGCTAAAGTGAAGAGATAAGTTTTTAGCTTTCTTTTAAAAATATTTAGCGAGCTGCTTCCCTGATATCTATAGGTAGTGTGTTATCTATAGGTAGTGTGATATCTACAGGTAGTGTGATATCTATAGGTAGTGTGATATCTACAGGTAGTGTGATATCTACAGGTAGTGTGATATCTATAGGTAGTGTGATATCTAAAGGTAGTGTGATATCTATAGGTAGTGATATCTATAGGTAGTGTGATATCTATAGGTAGTGTGATATCTATAGGTAGTGTGTTATCTATAGGTAGTGATATCTATAGGTAGTGTGTTATCTATAGGTAGTGTGATATCTATAGGTAGTGTGATATCTATAGGTAGTGTGTTATCTATAGGTAGTGATATCTATAGGTAGTGTGATATCTATAGGTAGTGATATCTATAGGTAGTGTGATATCTATAGGTAGTGTGTTATCTATAGGTAGTGTGATATCTATAGGTAGTGTGATATCTATAGGTAGTGTGATATCTAAAGGTAATGTGATATCTATAGGTAGTGTGATATCTATAGGTAGTGTGATATCTATAGGTAATGTGATATCTATAGGTAGTGTGTTCCATAGCTTTGGGGTGTAACTGACAAATGTTGCATCCCCGATTTTCTTTCAGCCGTTGCTGGGAACCTCCAATAAACCGGCAGCAGATGATCGCAGTGTTCTTGAAGGCAGGTAGTGAACAAGGGAGTTAGCAATGTAGCTTGGTCCTAGCCCATTAAGGGCTTTGCATATAAGGAGGAGGACCTTAAAATCAATTCTAAATGTTACAGGAAGCCAGTGTAGAGCAGCTGAAACTGGACTAATGTGCTCTCTCCTCTTGGTTCTGGTTAATAGCCGAGCTGCAGAGTTTTGAATGAGCTGAAGTCTCTCGGTGGTTTTTTTCGGGAGACCGGTAAAAAGTGCGTTACGGTAATCGAGTCGGCTTGAAATAAAGGCATGAATCAGTTTTTCAGCATCTTTTTGATTTATAAATGGTCGTACTTTAGCTATGTTTCTAAGGTGGAAAAATGATGTTTTCGTCACCTTGTTAATGTGGGACTTCAAGCTTAGATCTGAATCTAGGATAAAACGCTTGATGCGCTTGAGGAGGAAAAGCTTCCTGCTATAGCGCTTGCCGTCGTGGTGTTTACCTGGTCACTCCACCTGAGGGTGTGCTGGATGGAAAGTCCCAGCACTTTGATTGTAGGCAGGACAGACAGGGGGATGTTGGTGGTGCTGGTGGTGGATTTTTACTGAATGATACGTGCATAGCGACACAGAAGAGAACAGAGAAAGAAAAGAAGAAAAAGTTCCTCTCATTAAATGTAACCAGATTATCTGTGACTGTGGAGAAGACCTTGAGGGAGAGAAGGAAAGAGAGAGAAAAGGAGAAGAACAAGAGGAGAAAGGAAATAAAATATTTCTCATCAAATTACCGAACAATTTTTCTGTCATTTTGGAAACAATAGGCGAAGATACAAAATGTGCATCTACAGAAGACCTTACATTTCAAGTGTGCATTGTAAGACTATCCACTTATCAAATATATTACATTTACAGATGTAGATAAGATGTACAGAACATGCAGATTTGGATATGTGCATTACTGGCTGTTCACATTATCAAAAAACTCCAGATGGAGGGATGAGCTTTTGGGAGAAAGAAAAGGAAAGACAAGAGGAGAAAGTGGTTTTTAGTGATTTTAAGTGAAGGTATCCGTGTCTTTTTACTCCATTCATGTCAAATCCTTTTCACTACCCACCGAGGCCATATGGATTTTTAGCAGCTTCTCTTTTATCTTCCTGGTGGAGAACGGCTCCCTCCGACCAGAACCCACCAACCTTATCTAGTCATTAGGAAAAAGTTCAGCCGGCCTCCGAATAGATAGATAGATAGACAGATAGATAGATAGATAGAGAGAGAGAGAGAGAGAGAGAGAGAGAGAGAGACAGGCAGGCAGGCAGGCAGGCAGACAACATCACCGCTGTCTACTGTCTAATAAAGCAGGATTGCTAAATATGAAGTTTAAAAAGAGACAAGTGAAGTGAGGTATGTATACGTGGTGGTTATTGTTTCTCCGCTGGCTTGGGATCAAATCCCACTGTAAACTTTTAATAGAATAGAATAGAATAGAATAGAATCTACTCCTTGCCCCTCTCAGCCTGTTCTCAATAGACTTCAATAGGCGACACCAAACTAGCGCAGCATAGTTAACTACTCTGTCTCCTTCTCTGCCTATTCTCAACAGAACGGACGAGGCTGAAATAGAATAGAACAGTTTTCTATTTATACTTTTTATCCCTCTCAGCCTGTTCTCAGTAGAGAATAGTATAGAATAGTTAAATATTGTCTCTCTCTCAGCCTTTCCACTCTTTCAATAAAGTCAAAAAGCTAATAACTAAGATTATATTATATTATATTGTGAAAAGTATATTTATTATAATAACTCTGTAGTAATTATATAATAACTATAAATACCAGTTAGGATAAGCACAATAAATGAGAGGAGAAAAATACAAAGGTTCATAGGGGAGATGCTACAGGACTTTCAGGTGACATAATTCGCCCTCTGGCGGCCATGTTGGAGGTCCTCAGCTCTGAACAGCTGATTGTGTTTCTGTCTGTCTCAACAGAATTAAACAGACAGTTAATTTCTGTCTGTTTCTGACTGAACTGATCATTTCATCACTGATCCATCTGATTGATTTAGTGTTTAGATAATGTCAGCTTGTTAGCTAGCTAACCATAGTATCTGGTCAGCTAACATCACTGTCTTGTTGTTAACACATCCGATTAGCACACTAGCTAACGTATCTAGTAGCAGCTAGCGTTAGCATGTTCACATTAACATCAGTGTGTTTGCTGGCTAGTTAGCTAGCTAACAGTTTGTTCAGGTTAACTGAGCTGACTCTTCTCAAGCTACAACTCAGAGTGTTTTGGAGTAGAGACTAGGGCTAAAGACAAGACAGTTTACTGTGTCACAGTAACCAAATCCACCTTTAACAAGCTGACTCAGCTGCTCTCTGGTTCTAGCTTGTATTTGTGCACAGCCAGTTCCCCAGTGAACCTCGGTGGTGCTCACAGTGTTTGCTAGATTTGTGATGCATCTGCAAAGCCTCTACAGACAGACAGGCAGACTGAATACACGCTTATGATAAAAGTGCTCGTTTTAACCGTAGGCCCCGGACTGTAGGCTACTTGGTTGTGTTTTTGGTGGGAAACTGGGGCAAAATTCAGTATTATTTTGTATTATTATTTCACAGTTTGTCTGTCAGGCAGCATGTGATCCGACTGAGCTGCTGGACGGATGGAGGAGAAACAAACAGAGAGGAGGCTTTCTCTCCAGGCTTCAGCTGACCTCTAAAACACAGAATAAAGAGAAACATTGGCCCACGGCACACACACACACACACACACACACACACACACACCTACACACACACACACACACACACACATACACAGTCATGTAATTGGAGCAAATGTTTGTTATCTAATAGTAAATGATGAGGGAAGAAGAGAAGGATAAAGAATAGGAGGCAAGGGATAAAAAGAAAGGTGATAGGAAAGGAAGGAGGGAAGGAGAGAAGGATGAGGAATTGCAGAGGGAGGGAAAAGACCATAGTGAGGAAAGACGGAGAGAGGGGGGATAGAGGGAGGAGTGAAGGAGACGAGAGATGGGGGAAGGAGAGAAGGAGGAGGAGTAGGGTGAGGGAGGAGAAGAGGGAGGAGAGAATAGGACAGAGGGAGGGAAGGGTGAAGAAGAAGGAGGTAGGGTAGGAGAGAGTAGAGGGGAAGGGAAGGAAGGAGGGAGGGAGAGGGAGGAAAGAACAGGGAAGAAGGGAAGAAATGAGGAAGCGGGAGGAGGGAAGGAAGGGAGAATAGGGAGGGAGGATGGAAAGAAGAGGGAGGAGAGAAGAAAGAGAGGGAAGAAGGGAGAGAGGGAGGAGAGAATAGAGAGGAAGGGAAGGAGGGACGAAAAGGAGGAAGATGGAGGAGAGAAGGGGAAGGAGGGAGGAAATGAGGACGATGGAGGAGGGATGTAGGTAGGAAGGGAGTGAAGAGGAAGGAGGTAGGGGGTAGGGAGTGAGGGAAGAATGGAGGAAAGGAGACAACATGGAAGGAAGAGTGAATAACGAGGAGGGAAGAAGAAGAGAAGGATGAAGAATAGAGGAGAGAGAGAGGAAGGGAATAGAGGATAGGAAGAAGGAAGAGAGGGAGGAAGGGTAGGAAAGAGAGAGGGATGATCGGGGGAGGGATGGAGGAGAGAATAGGGACGAAGGGGGGGGATGGAGATGGAGGGAAGGAAAGAGTGAGTAGTGATGAGGAAAGGAGAGAAGGATGAAGAATAAGGTGAGGGAGGCAGGGAGGATGGAAGAAGAGAAGGAGGAAGGATAGAGAAAGGAAGGGTGGATGGAAGGAGGGAGGAAAGAAGAGGACAGAGGGAAGGAAGCAGGAAGAATGGGGAGAGAGGAGGGGAGAGAGAAAAGGAAGGAAGGAATGATGGAGGGATGGAGGGAAGGAAAGAAGATGAAGGGCAAAGAGAAGCAGAAAGAAGAGAGGGGGAGGGAGGGAAGGAAAGGAAGAAGAAAGAGAAAAAAGGGAATAGAGGAGAGGAAGGAGAAGGAGCAGGTGAAGTAAGGAAGCGTTTTGCTGTAATCTGTCCTGCTGTGACTCCACAGGGACACACACACACACACACACACACACACACACACACACACACGCACACAGAGACACACGCACACACACACACACACAGAGAGCGAGAGAGAGACATGCAGATACGTACAGACACAAACATACAGATATTCACAAACACACAAATACAGACTTGCACATGCACACACACACACACACAGGTAATGATACACACAAGCATTAGTGCACACATACAGACACGCAAGATACATACACACAGACAGACACACACTAGCTCACACACACACGACCAGCACAAGCTTTTCATGTATACACGATCCCAGAGGGGATCACACACACACACAAAGACACGCATACACACATACACACACACGCACACACACACACACAAAGACACACATACACACATACGCACACGCAAAATACAGGCATACAGATAGAGGCATACACACAAAGATAGAAACACACTCTCTCTCTCTCACACACACACACACACACACACACAGTAAATGGGATTAGTGATTGAGGGTGGTGCAGGCCAACAGAGCAGCAATCCTGCTGAACATTGTGAGGGTAATGGCACTGTAGTGCGCACACACACACACACACACACACACACACACACACACACACACACACACACTTGCCTCTTGCCAGTGCAATACAATGGATCAATTGTAAAGCCTATTTACTAGTAGCAGGTAAGTCTATTACTGTGGCCCGATAGCAACAGGGAGAGCTGCCTGGGAGCAATATAGTATAGATTATAGTTACATAACATTATAGCAATATAATATACATTATATTGCTGTAATATTGGCCATATAATGCACTCCCACCTACACAGCGACAGGAGCTGATTGGTCTCGTCGTGCCGAGGCAGTTTGCCTGTCTGGTCTGTGGTGAGTCTGTAATCTGGAGGACTAACACTGTGGACCAGGACTGACCATCTGGTCTGTGGTGTGAGTCTGTGATCTGGAGGACTAACGCTGTGGACCAGGACTGACCATCTGGTCTGTGGTGTGAGTCTGTGATCTGGAGGACTAACACTGTGGACCAGGACTGACCATCTGGTCTGTGGTGTGAGTCTGTGATCTGGAGGACTAACGCTGTGGACCAGGACTGACCATCTGGTCTGTGGTGTGAGTCTGTAATCTGGAGGACTCACGCTGTGGACCAGGACTGACCATCTGGTCTGTGGTGTGAGTCTGTAATCTGGAGGACTAACACTGTGGACCAGGACTGGCCACAGAACCTGAAGGATAGAACAGTCCTTCTACTGTTTGTTATGGTAATTTAGTTCAGCATAAAATGGCAACTATGGAATTTTAACGGTTAGTTGCTACGGTGACAACACAAGTCTGGACATTAACGCTGTAAAGTCTGTCACACTTACTCAAGAACTGTGCAGATGAGTGTGTTAACACTCAACTGAAAGCTAACATGTGAGACAACATAAACGTAGCGTACGCTTCGCTTGCTAGATCTTCTCATCAAAATCTGCATTATCAAACCTAGCATCATCAAACAGGTGCCTCCGCTTAAATGCTATAAACTAATGTAGCTTAGCCTACCTTCAGAAGAAAAGTTAATGTTAGCGTTCGCTAACTTTAAACAGCTAACGGATATCAGAACTTTATTCCTACATTGTCAAAACTTTTGACCGACTTAAAAAAACAGCAGCAGCTGGAGAGAGCTCCACCTAGTGGAGGCAGAGTGAAAACTTCATTCAGCTGCAGTGTCAGTTTTCCACTGCTTTGGTTCTTGCTGTAAAACTTCTCACCTCAGCGACTTGCTGTGAGTCGGTTTATACAGAAGCTAGCCCAATGGTTCACATAAAAATGGCCGCCGCTCCGACCGTCCAGGAACTTTGATTCGAATGGGAATTACTGTTCTACCCATTCAAGTTCTGTGGGACTAACAAATCAACACCAAAACCGCCCCACTGCCTTGTGGGCATCCTCTGGAGGACGGACGGCTACCAAAGGAAGTCCTCTATGGAGAACTGTCCTGGGAACAGATCCACTGGCCCCGCCTCTGCTTCAAAGACCGCTGCAAAAAACACCTCAAGTGCTTCAGAATCGACAACATGGACACCTGGGAAGATGCTGCCGAAGATCAGCCTTGTTGGCACCAGGCTATGAAAGGGGCTGCTGAAAGTGAAACCACGCTGGCTCAGCACAGAGACATGAAACATCAGAAGAGGATGGAAAACTGAACATTGCTCCAACCACATCTGGACCGATCCACATCTGTGACAGCTGTGGCAGAACCTGGACTTCAAGCCACAGAAGACACCAAAACCCGACTCCTTCAGCACAAGAATCCACGGTCTTATGAGGATGTGATGCAAATGATGACAACAGTTACATCATATTCTAGCATTATAATACATATTATAGCTACATAACTCTGAAACACGGATTACATGTTGTGGACAATGTGAAGATGACATTCCTCCACCATGACAGGATTATGCATGTATGAACTGCACACGCCATTTTCACGTGAAAAGGTTTGCTAACCGAAGGTAAAACAGCTTTGGTTAAGGTTAGGGTCGTGATTAAATAAGAAAAAAAAGAAAATGAAACATCTCTCTCACAGTAGAAAACTTGTTGTCATGAGTTGGGAACTGAACCTGGGTCGTCGCAGTTGAAGGTAAATGTGTTGCCAACTCTATTCAACTCTAGCAAAGTAGCTATTGGCTGCTGAAAAAGTCACCAGATGACATCATACACTAATTTGGTTGAAATTAGGTTGAAAAGTTGCTAAATCCCAACACACACACACACACACACATATTTCTCGCACTTAATTTGCATTTTGAGTGCTGATTTCACAAAATTTCAGAAGACCAGGCAGCCTCCTCATAAGTATAGAAATACAAGCACACACACACACACACACACACACACACACACACCCGGAGCAGCCAGTCCTCGGTGTTTCGCCCTTCTGTCGGTGTTTCCTGGTGTTTGCTGTGATTTCCCCTGCTGTGCCGCTCCCTTATTATTCAATTAGACAGTCTGCAGCTCGACTCCTGCTCTAACCTCTGGTACCTGCTCAAGGTAGGAAGGTGTGTGTGTGTGTGTGTGAGGGGACGGCCGGGGGGGTGGGGGGGTATTGAGCGGGAGAGTGTGTGTATGTGTGTGTGTGAGAGAGAGAAAATGAGTGTGAGAGAGAAAATGAGTGTGTGGGTTAATGGGTGAGGGAGTGAATGTGTGTGTGTGTGTGAGAGAGAGAGAGAAAAGGAGTGTGTCTGTGTGTGTGTGTGTGTGTGATAATGAGTGAGTGTTTGTTTCTGGGTGTCTACAGTTGTGTGTGTTAGAGCGATGGGGGAATTACGCAGTGCATATGTGTAACAGTGTGTGTGTGTGTGTGTTTACTTGTATTTCCACCTTTGTGAGGATCAAGTAGACCTACAAACCTTTCTGTATGTATGTGTGTGTGTGCGTGTGTGTGTTCTTTTAACATGCATGTATGGCTGTTTGCATGTGGGCTTGTGTGTGTGTGATGTGTGTTGGAGAAAGTGAGATGGAGAAAGTGTTTGTGTGTTTGTGTGTGTGTACACACCTTTCTATGGGTGTAATTTTTGTGTTTATCTACTCGTGTGCATGCATGGGTGTCTTCATTTGCACGTGTGTGTGTGTGTGTGTAGGTGTGTGTTGTGTGTGTGTGTGTTGCTTTAAAAGAGAAACCCACTCTTCCCTCCCCTCCCACTGGGTTGTTAAGGAGGCTGATTGATCGTAGCGGGTCTCATTTGACGGCCCATGATTCATTCCTGGAGGTGTGGGAATACTGTGTGTGTGTGTGTGTGTGTGTGTGTGTGCTGGATACACCGTGTGACTGAGAAAAAAAAAACTGAGAAAGAGTGTGTGTGTGTGTATGTGTGTGCGCCACCATAGGGCCCTTGGGGAGAGAAGGATGTAGGGAAGGGGTGATTATTTTTCTCTCTTTAACACCCTATTACATGATGGATAACCACACCCAGGGACGCATGATGGATAGATCACACACACACACACACACACACACACACACACACACACACACTCTTACCTCTCTCGAACTTTCCCTCACACACATACACACTGTATTCTGTCTCTGTCTCGCACACAAATGTTCACGCACAAATAATTCTCCCCCACATACACACAGATGTGTAATACTTTCTACATTTACACACACACAAGCCTATATTACTATACATGTGAGGACAGTCTATTGACTTCCATTCATGACCTTTGACCTTAACCTGCTAAATGCTTCACTCTTTATCCAATCTAGTGACTCTAAAGGCCAAAACGCAGCGGACGTGACTTGACGCTTTTATGTTGCACTGCAGGCAGGAGCTGTCCAGGAAATAAAAACAAAATCCACTGGACTTGAAATTGAAGAGTTGAACTTGAATTTTAAGTCCAGTGGATTTTTTATTTTTTTATTTTCTGGACATTTTACTACCTGGATGACAGAAAGGAACCTACACAGACAGATTGCAGGCAGGAGTTTTGAAGCGTCGACACCAAGGCTCTGGCATTTGCACTTGCTTACCACCACAATGGCTAATATATTTTATCATGACATCAATCCTAGTCAATATAGTGTCTCTATTCTATTCATTTTTATACATTTCTAATTTGCAGCCATTTTTTTACAGGGCATTTTTGGATTTAATTAGTTTTTCCTCATCCGTGTCTCGGCTGCTCGTCAAGTCGGATAGCTTATGAAGTTTACCGAGCTAATCTGAGGTCCACCACTCAAATCAAAAGATAATGCCAAGAGAATCCCACCGTCCTGATGAGCTGAACGCCTGCTGAGCAGCTGAAGCTAGAACGACAGGACGTCAGGATGCTCCTTCCATCAGTTTTAGATCAGCGTGATGAAACTTTACAAATTAGCCGACTTGACGAGCTGCCGATGTCTGCAAATTAACAAAATTCAAAAACGCCCTGTATGAATGCAAATTAGAAATGTATCCCAAAATATGCATCATAAGACGGACATACCTATCTAATTATAACAATTCTATAGAGTAAAGAATACGGCCTTCTGGGAAAAAAATGCATTATTGTACCTTAGCCGTACGTAGCTGAGCTGTTCTCTGTTGACGCTCCCAAAATCTTTGAGAAGTTCGGAGCGACGCCTCAAGACAGCCTGACTCCACTGGACGCCTTGAGTGGCATTTAGCCGTCAAAAACCACTGGTGTGTTTGAAAAAGCAGATCTTACACTTCCAGTGCGTTTCTGGCTTAATCCTAACCCTTAACCCAGTGTAATGATGAATCTAAAACAAACCCTTAGTCCAGTCTAATGATTCTAACCCAGCCATTAACCCAGTCTAATGAATCTAACCCTTAACCCAGTCTAATGATGAATCTAACCCTTAACTCAGTCTAGTGATGAATCTAACCCTTAACCCAGTCTAATGATGAATCTAACCCTTAACCCAGTCTAATGAATGTAACCTCTGGTCTGGTCTTCTGGTCTTCTGATGAAGCCGACCAGATCAAACGTTAAGACACTTCCTCCCCTAGAGAACAAACTGTTTTTAAATTGGATTTTATGGATTGTAGCAGGTAGGACTCAGTTTTTATTGTAAAAATAGATAAGCGTACTATAGAGTTTAACTGGGAACCAACCAGTGGTAATCAAGTGGAACCCACCAAACGACCGGGACCATGCCGCCTTCAACTCCGATGGGCAAGCATGGTGAGTAAAAACCCAGGAAGGAGAAGAAAGGATGAGCTCACTGAAGACTAAAGTCCACCAGCTAAGCAACTGGACAACTGAACTGTCTGTCGGTGGGATGAGGTTCTTATTCCAGTTAGTAAGATAAACGGTCTGGAAGTTAGTTTCCTATAGGAAAGTAGGCTGACAAACCAAACAATCTATAGAATTGACTGTTTCAGGAGGATAATCAATTGAAAGAGCAGCGAGAGGAGACCAAGCTAGAGGCAGGAACAACAGGCAGAGGTCCAGTTACAGCAGTGCAGTACTGTTTATTTATTAAATTATGTAGAATTCATCTGCCTTGCTTAAAGGCTTGTTTATTTCTGCTTGCTTGCTTCCTTTTTTTTTTTTAGAGACTACAGTGTAATTTAAGGTTGTTTCTTGGAGTTATAACACAGGTTGGAGGACAGAGTTTTTCCTGTAATGATGCTCCGGCCTCGGCTCCGAACTTCAGCATGTCGGCTTTTTAAATCAAACTGTCGGTCCTCACAAGCATAGAAGAAGAAGAATCCACCCAGGTCCACAAACACACAGATGATGGATCTATCAAAGAGGCAAACACAAGAGTAAACAGCAGTTCTGTCTGCCGCTGATTAATGGTCCTATCACACACACACATACACACACATACACACACATACACACACACCACTGAAAAATGGTCAGAGCCTGCTAGAAAGTTTGAAAGCAACTGTTAAGGAACACAGAAACACACACACACCTGAACACAGTCACAGCTCCCAGCGGCCACAACCCGTCTCACGGCAGTTCGTGAAATAGTCACGAAATTTAATCTATTGATTCGTGTACATGGACCTGATTTTCCCATTTTTTTCGTGACACTCAGAACGACTTTCAAACTAATGTATTTCAATAGGAAGTATCTTTCTTCTTTATTTTTTTCTGTCAGTCAGGACTCAGGAAGTAGTGTGACATTGAAATAAAACGGTGGCCAGTGAGGGACATGTGGTCGGGGCGGTGGATGGGCGTATACGTTTGCCTTCGATGCCGACAACCGGGGTTCGATTCCCAGCGTGTTCAAAGTACATTTCAACCGTAAGCCACATTTAAATTTTTAACAAACGTTTTTCTTATTTAACCATGACCAAACCATTTCTCTAACCTTAACCAAGTTGTTTTAGTTGCCTAACCATAACCGTAACACAAGTTGTTTTATTTGCCTAAACTTACGTTTTCAAATTCGTGATAGAGGAACGTTTTTTAGGTCGTGTTCATTTCACGAAAAAAAGGTCGTTTTTAGGTCGTTCTGAATGTCAAAAAAAAATGGGAAAATCGTGTCCATGTACACAAATCAATAGATTAAATTTTCATGACTATTTCACGAACTGCCGTGAGACCGTGTTGGTGGCCAACAGCAGAAGACTGAGACTTTTTTTTTTTTTTTTTGGATCATGTAATGTTGATAATGTTGTAATATTGATGCTCAACTATCAGCTGACGAAAAGTAGATGTTGAACAAAGTGTCACTTGCCTATTTGCTGCATCTCTACAGACTCTGACCCTGATCTGACACTGAATATCAATACACAACATCCATACACCTGAGACTCTTTTTTAACGGCACATTATAATCAATCAATAGATAAAAATGGCGATGACGCGGCACTACGAAGTGCGGTACAACTGTGAAACTCTGTTCAGTTTTTACGAGCAAATCAACATTTTCTGCGGTTGATTTTTCTGTTCTGATGTGAAATGTATACGGTGTTAATAATTTGTTACATTTTCATCATTAAAATGTTTTTTTTTCTCAAAATGCTCAAGTCTGAAAATGCTAACACATTTTTTTAATATACTGTATACACTTTATTTTTTAACAGTGTTATGAACAAAAGTCGGTATAATGTGAAAAATAGAGTAGGTTGCCAGGAATTACATTTTCTTCAGTTCACTCTAACATGACTCCTCTCTCGTTAGCATTTTGTGACTTCCAGATAATTACATTATAATAACACATTATTATAACACATTACATATTACATTATAATGATCATGTAGTTGTTTGACAGCCATGTAAAGGTTTTGGGCGATTAACAACATCATATACATTTCACATCAATTATTAGAACACAGAAAAACCAACCACAGAAAATGTTGATTTATTGTTTTGCTCATATAGGGCGGGGCAAATCTCTTGTACCGCACGTTGTGGGCGTGGCCTGTTTGAAACGTCACGCCATTCTGATCTACAGGAAATGGAGTACCAGCGTTGAACCGTCCAAATAAAGCGTGACCGAAGTCTGTAGCTGTACTGGATAAATAAAAGGTAAGAAGAAGCACCAACAGTATCCACCATGTTGAAAAAAATGTATGCTCTACTCCGACAAAATGATTGCTGCCATGAATGTAAAGCACATTAGAGTTTCATCTTCAGACCTTTCCTCAGACACAAGTTCTATTTTTGAGTTTTGAATTATCTGTGCTTTTGAAATATTGACAGCTGATGAATTGCAGGCGGCAACATTTTTCCCCATAAATAGATAAATTGTGTTTTGGACTAAAACTCTTCATTTGTTCATTGATTTGGCCCCGCTGTCACTGTCTGTCTGTCTGACAGCTGGAGAGAACCGTCCCAAAATGAGATTTGGAGAAACAGTGGCACCGACTTTACAAAATGATTGATTGCTGAAAAATGAAAACAAACTATGGTGTTTTTGAGCGGATGGAAGGTAAATGAAGTCCTTGGTTGTCAAAATGAGAACACTTTGACAGATTTGACCCTCTGTATTTTAAGCATTTTGAATGACAAACTTCAGGTAATGATTTTACCCCCAGTACTGTTTATATAAAGCATTATGGGATAGATCTTTACCATTCTGATGTGGTTCTCCTCATGCCAGGATGGATTTCTTTCTCACTGGTAAAATCCTCCAGGATGATAATCTATAACCTTCACCCACGAGGCAGAGTGCGATCACTTGGTAATTTTGAGAGTTTGGTAATGACATTACACCTAATTGCACTGACATTAGAAATACACTGTGCTGACCCAGTTAGACAAACTGCTGTGGTTTGTACAAACAGCGATTTTGGGGCATAAACCATGTTTTCTTACTTGATTGTCACATTCCATTAGTTCTACGGCTAAAAAGATAATCTTTGCACAGCCGTATGTGTGTGCCGGGTGCGTCAAAATCTGTAGACTCCTCACACACTGGGTTTTATTTTCAGACACGTTTCGGTCAAGTGACCTTCGTCAGGTCTCTGTCTTGAAATTTCATAACAGAGCATCTGGCATTTGTTGGACGTTTTTATCCGAAGCTCCTTATAGTTCCATGAGTGCAAAAAGTCTTCAGTGTGGAAGATCTTTGTGTTCCCTTGGATTTTCTGTCGCTGCAGTTTGAGTTTCTCTCTTCTCTCTGTCTGTTCAGCCATGGTGGCTATCACTGCTCATGCTAACTACCCAGTTCTTCTTCTTCTGTTGTTTCCAAACAAACCGGAAACGTAAAACGCATCACTTCCTGTGCGGCAGAGGATTTTTCCCAGGAAAGAGCGACCAGATCAGAAGATTTATGAAATGGATATAGGTTGGATCACTGTTGAGTTAGAGCAGGGAGAGAGGAGCAGGACAGACAGTTATTCAATCAATCAATCAATTTTATTTTATTTAAGTGCAGAATCACCATGAAGCATGGTCCCAATACACTTTATTAATATGAAAAGTTGCAGATTGTTATTTTAAATATCACCAATGTGCGCTGGTCTCTCTTTTTACGGGAGTGAACGTCACAACAAACTCCAGATCAGTCGGTCTTTCTGTCTCTTTGCTCACTGAAGTAACAGCCAGAGACGGCGGCGCTTTCTTACCACCGCTGTCATAAAGATGATCAATCAAAATCGATGTTAGTATTGATCAGCATTGACCTCGCCCTCCAGGAGAAGAGGCAACTGCCAGAAAAACTGTCCATCATTTTCACAGAGCGGCTGCCAGTGAGGAGGAAGTCTTTATGTGAAGTGATTCAGCTGCTCAGGACATCGCTGTGGTTTCTCCGCTGAGAAAAGCCCATCAACTGATTTCTCTGTTTTGCTGCTGTTTTAGCTTGTGAAATGACTTTTGCAAATAATTTGAGACTTGTGGTTGTATATCAGCATTTGTGAATTTGTGTATTTTAAAGTGTAAAAAACATTCAAGCAAACAAAAATAATTTGTAAATGTGTAGAAAAGATTTGGAGTTTTGTGGACAAATGATTCGAATGATGTGAGGTTGTAAAAACCGTGTAGTAAAAGATTCAGAGCAGCAAACAGCATGAAAAAAATAAAAAAATAAATCGGGGACGCATCATTGTTCCGACGGCCCATTATTCCGAAACCCCAATAGTCCGAAAAATGTCCCATTGGACCGAAAGCCCATTTGTCCGACAGCCCGTTATCCCGAATGGGCCTTTGGAGCAATGGGCGTTTGTTCCCATTGCTCCGAAAATACACTCTCTCCCTGCAGTTAGAAAGATTCATGGCCTGCAGTCAGTCGGCCCCGTCTCCTAATGTTTCACACCCTCTTCCCCCCGGTTGATTGGGAGCATCTGTGTATATATATGGCTGTCGGAAACTGACGTCCGGTAACTTACCTCGTTTCTCAAATAAACAGAAGCACATGGCTAATTATTATGCAGAATGACGTCATCGGACCTTCCCGGGTGCAACGGAGGAAGCTGGCTGTCGGACCTCGCGGTCGGATATTTACTAAATCCTGCTTCCCTGGTGGGAATTATGCAGCGTTCCATGCAGCAGTGATATTACGATGGTAGTGAGGGCTTAATCCCCTAAGAAGGAGCAAGCTACTCACGTTTTCTTCATGGACGCACATGGTCTGATGTTTGGAGCAGCCGAGTGGTGTAGTTGGTAAGTTACCGGACGTCAGTTTCCGACAGCCATATACAGTATATACACAGATGCTCCCAATCAACCGGGGGAAAGAGGGTGTGAAACATTAGGAGACGGGGCCGACTGATTGCAGGCCATGAATCTTTCTAACTGCAGGGAGAGTGTGTATTTTCGGAGCAATGGGCGTTTGTTTTCGGGATGTCGGACAAATGGGCTTTCGGTCCAATGGGACATTATTCGGACTATTGGGGTTTCGGAATAATGGGCCGTCGGAATAATGGCATGGCACCGAAATATGTCGCTCAAATTTGAAGTCTGTTGGTGTGACATAGAGGTTACAAGCATCAATTTTGACCCTGTTTTGCCGAATGAGTCTGACGAGTAATTTATCAAGTTTGGTCTCTAAGCAGCCGCTGCTCTCTCTCTCTCTCTCTCTCTCTCCAGTGTAGAGTGAAGCTCGCTCGCCCAGCAGCTCTCTGAACTGGATCACTATAGAAAATGCAGCAGCCAAAACCTCCATTTTATTGCAGTAATCGAATGTTAGGAACGCTCAGATCTTGGTGGATTATGAACACAGAACATCCCTTTAACATATATTTTTTTTAATGGTAGTTTACATTTGTAAGCAGTTGACTGAACAGGCGGAGGTTCGGACTCGTCGTCAGGAAGCGTCTGTTGAACACGTCGGCTGTTGTGGAAATTTAATTTGTCACCTGACTTTTTCTTCCAGTTAGGTTCGTTCTGCATCGCTCTCCCTCCGCTCTCTCCTCCCTCCTCTCTCTCTCCCCCCTCTCTCTCTCCTCTATCTCCCTCCGCTCTCTGTCCCTCCTCTCTCTCTCCGTCTCCCTCCGCTCTCCCTCCTTTCTTTCCCTCCTTCCTCTCTCTCCTCCCTCCTCTCTCTCTCCCTCCTCTTTCCCTCCTTCCTCTCTCCTCTCTCTCTCCTCCCTCTCTCTCTTCTCTCTCTCTCCCCCCTCTCTCCCTCCGCTCTCCCTCCTCTCTCTCTCCCTCATCTCTCTCTCCTCCCTCCTCTCTCTCTCCCCCCTCTCTCTCTCCTCTATCTCCCTCCGCTCTCTCTCCTCTCTCTGTCCCTCCTCTCTCTCTCCGTCTCCCTCCGCTCTCCCTCCTTTCTTTCCCTCCTTCCTCTCTCTCTCCTCTCTGTCCCTCCTCTCTCCTCCCTCCTCTCTCTCTGCTCTCTCCTCTCTGTCCCTCCACTCTCCCTCCTCTCTTTCCCTCCTTCCTCTCTCCTCTCTCTCCTCCCTCTCTTCTCTCCCTCCTTTCTCTCTCCTCTCTCCCTCATCCCTTCCTCTCTCTCTCTCTCTCTCTCCCTCCCTCCCCTCCCTGTCCCTCGCTGCTGTGGAGAGACAGAAGGGAGATTTCTTCTTCTTTAGTGTTTCTGGTTTTCTGCCATGCCTAGATGGCACTCTAGATGAAAGCTGAGTGTCAGGGTCGACTCGCAGGTTTCATCTGATGCCAGTTTCATCCTCATTCATTCATCTTTTAACTCGTCAGACGATCAGTGTTAGTTAGCGTTTAGAAACTCTGTCTCTGTTTCAGTCTGAGAAGGGAACCAAGGCCAGGAAACCCTAAAGACGCACACGACAAGTTCTTGGAATTTTGCCATGGTAAGGACATAAAAACAAACAATTAACAAACTACACAACCCATTAAGCTTTTATAAATTTAATGTATTTTTTTACACTCTTCCAGGTTCGAAACCAGAGTCTCTCTGCCGCAGGTGACTGGAAGACGGAAGATGAATTTGAACGGACTGGAGAAACCCAAACATTTCTGTAATTCACTTGTCAAACTTTCATGCTGTTTACTAGAGCCAGTAATATTGATTACAATAGTATGCATATATCCGCTGCGAATGGATCTAACATTGAGAGAGTTACTGAATATAAATATCTTGGCATCTGGCTTGATGAGAAATTTACTTTTAAATACCATATAGACAATCTTGTCAGCAAACTGCGTCAAAAAATTGGCTTCTTTTACAGAAACAGAACCAGTTTCCCTATAATTAGTAGAAAGAGGATTGTTGAGGCAGTTTTCCTATCAGTGTTGGATTACAGGGATGTAATTTATAGAAATGCTGCTCCTTCCACTCTTAAACCCCTAGACACGGTCTATCATTCTGCCCTCAGATTTATTACTGGTGACAGCTATGGGACTCACCATTGTATCCTGTATGATAAAGTGGGTTGGTCTTCTCTGGCAGAGAGGCGAAATAAACATTGGTATTTGTTTATATATAAAGCCCTTGTTGGAAAGCTACCACCTTACATTTCAATGATGCTTGATTGGATCTTTGGACCCTATCAAACTCGCTCAAATGACTTGCTTATGCTGAAGGTCCCGCGAGCACGGTCTAAATTTGGAAAGTCAGCCTTTTATTTTAGTGCCCCTGATTCTTGGAATGATCTTCAACACACGCTAAAAATCAATACTCTACTAACCTATGGACAATTTAAAACCATGATCACAAACCTCCCTGCCTCAATGTGTAACTGTTTCAATTGATTTTCTTTATTCTCATCTATGTCTTGTCCTATTTATTTTTAACTTTTATCTTGTCTGTAACTCGACATCATTGTAAATGAGGGCAACCTCAATGGTTCTTCGAGTTTAAATAAAGGTTTGAATGAATGAATGAAAAAAACGTTGCATTCAAATCTGCCCGTCTCTGATCTGTGGAGGAAACTCAGCATCTGGTGAGATTTCCTGTTCAGTATGGAGGAGCGAGCGGGACGCGGCTCATCTGCTGGATCTGTATGCTGCACCTCAGCGGCGGCGGCGGCCTCCGGTCCAACGACTGCAAATGAAACAGATTGTTAAATCAGTTGCCCGACTCTTTCCAAAGAGCCGAGGTGTCGGCTGCCATTCGTCCACAGTGTGAGGGGCAGAGCAGGCGGACGCAGGGAGTCGCTCGAAAATAATGTCTTTACCCAAAACGACGGCAGCAAAGGAAAGATGGGTGTAGCAAAACCAAGGAAAAGGTGAAAAAATAAAAGATAAGGTTGTTAGAAAAAGAACTGAGGTCAACTGAACAGAACTGAAAATACGCGAACAAAGAAAATACAAGTGAAGTGAACAAGCTGACACACACACTGGGATTTTAATACAGTCTGAACAAACCGAGTCAGACACACGGGGGAACAGGCCAAATATTACAGTTCAGTATCACAGACGTGGATGTTCAGTTGTATCTCCACCTTCCAAGAAGAGAACTGCAAACCACAACTGAATGAAATCACATTAAAGTAAACTCACACCTGAACACAACAACACAACATCCAAACAAACACACAAATCTTCATTCTGTTTCTGCTCAGCGGCTGCAGGAGGCAGCGTCTCTTCTTCTTTTTGCAGTCTGTGTTTTGACTTGTTCAGGCTGTAAGTTCATCTGAGACAGTGTGATGTGTGAGATGGTGTTAGACGTTTTATCTGATGCAGATGTATTTAACTCTGCCCTGTCTCTCTCTCTGCTCCTGTTTCCTCTCCTTGTGTCAGACTCTCTGCTCGCGTTTCCTTTCAGTCAACGAAAGAAAGCATTAAGTGTTCATTACCTAATGTTAACTAATGTGTTTACTAACATGAATTAAACATGAATAACAACATTAACAAAGATTAGTTCATGTTAAATGCACATGAACAACTGCATTAATTAATGTTATATATTTGTTAATAATGTTAACTTATGTGTTTACTAGCATGAATTAAACATGAATAACATTAACAAAGATTAGTTAATGTTAAATGCACATGAACAACTGCATTAATGTTATTATACATGTTATTAATGTTAACTAATGTGTTTACTAACATGAATTAAACATGAATAACAACATTAACGAAGATTAGTTAATGTTAAATGCACATGAACTGCATTAATGTTATATATTTGTTAATGTTAACTAATGTGTTTACTAACATGAATTAAACATGAATAACAACATTAACAAAGATTAGTTAATGTTGAATGCACATGAACTGCATTAATGTTATTATACATGTTTGTTATTAATGTTAACTAATGTGCTTACTAACATGGATTAAACATGAAGAGTGACATTAACAAAGATGAGTTCATATTAAATGCACAATAAACAACTGCATTAAGTAATGTTGTTATACATGTTTGCCAATGTATTGTCAGAACTGAGACCCGAACTCTTCATTACTGACACATCCTGATTAACTGAAGTCACAACAAGCGTTACCTAACATGAATAGTGTCTTATTCATGTCATTTGGTTCACCGGCTGTAAAGTGTAAACTCTCTCATGTATTACTCAGTGACGTGAAAGTCAAGAAAGTTTTCTTCGGTTTGTTCGGGGTGACTCAGCTGTCCTTGGAAGGCAAACCAAAAAATCTCTGCCTCTTTTTTACTCGTTCTCTTCCTTCTGTCTCTCTCTCTCCGTCTTTCTTTCTCTGTCTCTCTCTCTCTCTCCGTCTTTCTCTCTCTCTCAGCCCTCAGTCGGCAGTACAATATGTGCGTCAAACTTTCCTTCCGTTTGCTCGTTACCTTCCAGTTGACTCCTTTTGACTCCTGGCGCCTCGGCCGTCCTTGTAAGACAAACCAAACGCACCTCCTCCACAGACGCATCAGCAACACAGTGTGACAAAGGAAGCTATTCAGCGGCCGGCTCCTCCAGGCAGCCTTGAGGACGGGAGAAACGCCGCGGCTCAATACGAGTCTGCTCATTGTCAATCAGCTCCAGTCAGGCTGACTCACTGCCTTTCTGCCTGCTCTCCACGCACAGGGAGGAACCTGTGTGTGTGTGTGTGTGTGTGTGTGTGTGTGTCTGACTATCTGTGTGCCTTCTTGCCTGTGTATTGGTATGTTTTAAGGCGCCTACAGTTTGTTTTCTTTGGTTTGAACCAGAGTGTAAAAGTTGACTTAGTTGCATTTTTGTATTTGGTTAATTTAGGTTCAAACTGACCAATTACAAGCCAACCAGAGCCTGTAAACAAAAGTCACATGACTCTCTTGCAGCTCTTTTATTGGACAGTTTTGGTAACATGTCATCCTGCAGGTTAGAGAGTCAAAACAAATCTGACTCCAGTTCCTGTAACTTTATCTCAGCATGATGTCTCTTCTTCTGTGGTGTTCATACCAGTTAAGAACACATGAAGAAACGGCTGAATATGAGCATCAGTCCAGACTTCATTTTGTTCTGCTAGGCTTTCCAAGCATGAGGAACCGCGTCCGTCTCCTTCTACCCATAATCCCTTGTGTTTCGGGGTGGTTTCCTGTAGTCGGTTGGAATAACGAACCGCACCGCAGTTCTCCTGTTAGAGGACTGAGACTCTCGCTGCCGTTATTTGGTGCCACCGCTCAGAACATGCTGGGTGTGAACGCAGCCTTACAGTATGAGCTCTTTGTGTGTGTATGTGTGTGTGTGTGTGTGTGTGGGGGAGAAAGAGAGAGAGAGAGAGAGACGTGGGATGAGTTAGCAGGAGCCCCAGTGTTGACTGACTGTCTGTGTAAATGTATAGACTGAGAGAGGAAAATATTTATCTTACACTGAGTTGTCAGATCGATCTATCCCTCCCTCCCTCCCTCCCTCCCTCCCTCCCTTTCTCACTTCCATCCTTCCATTCTTTCAAACTATTCTAGTAGATAACCTCATCTTTTATTTAAAGGGACGGTCCACCCAGTTAAAAATGTAAATTTTCTTCTTTAGTCTCACTCTTGATTTCTGTGTTCATCATCCACCAAGATCTGACCGTTCCTAACATTCAAGAACTGTAATAAAATAGAGCTTTTGGCTTTTTGGAGAGAGCTTCACTCTACACTGGAGAGAGAGAGAGAGAGAGACACAGAGAGAAAGAGAGAGAGAGAGAGCCGGCTGCTTAGCTCCAAACTTGATAAATTCAAACCTTTTACACAAAACTCGCTCTGCTAGCTCCGTCTAGTTGGAACTAAAATATTCGCCGGTCAAAATTATTTTCATCATCATAGATTAGCAGACCTGGTGGAGCGAGCTTCACTGCAGACTGGAGTGAGAGAGAGAGAGAGAGAGAGAGAGAGAGAGAGAGAGAGAGAGACGGCGTGTTGAGGTCGACTTCTGATTGAATTTCCCACTCTGACGTGTGAAAGTCAAAACGGAGAAATCAGCTGATCAGATTTTCTCAGCCGAGAAACCACTTCAGATTCTCAGTTTGCTGTTGTTTTTTTACACCAAACAATGTTTTTAATTACATTTTAATGAGAAATGGCATATTTTAGTTATCCCTTTAACCTTTATTTAAGCAAGCAAGTCAATTAAGAACATGACACCCAGCACTTCTCCAACATGCTGATGTATCGCACAACCTTTAACAAACTCTCATGAAACTTTCTCAACAAACTCCAGAGCAACAAGCGCTCACCAGCTCCACGAAACACAACTAGTTTTAAAACTCCTGACTTTCCGTGCCGTTGTGTTTTCCTCGCAGCAGGATCGATGTGAGCCCGGCTGTGTGGTACGTGCCGCACCGGCTGCTGGGTAAACAGGCTCGGGATCAGGTCCCGGGCCGCTCAAGCCACAGGCCTCCTCCGGCCGCCGGGCTGCGGCGCGCCACTTCCTGCCCACGCTCACATCGATATCTGCTGAGGGAGAGCAGAGCTTCACACAGCAGCTCATTCTCACTTTTTCATGCCGAGGCACAGCAGCACAGTGCAGGGTGCTGCATGTGTATCTGGAGAGTGTGCTGGTGGAGGAGGAAGTCAGGTTCTACCTTTTTATCCACAGAATAATACTGCCAATACTTCAGATTGAAGGAGGCTATGTTATATGAAGAATAGGCTCTTTTAAGAGGCATAAAGAAGGAAGGAAGGAAGGAAGGAAGGAAGGAAGGACAGTAGACCATCAGGAAAATCATTTCCACTGACATTCATTTCGCATACATTCCCACAGTCACTATGACTGGGTCTATGCTGATAAGCAATAACGTCATGTTTGAGATTAAAAGTGTGTGTGTGTGTGTGTGTGTGTGCAGAGACGTCACAGAAAGACAAAACCACAGAGAAAGGGGCAGCTGATTTTATATTCCAATTTCCAGGAAATACAGCAAAGACCAGAGAGCAGGAATGACGACTGGCTGCTCTTTTCTTTCTTCTCTTCTTCTTCTTCTCCACATTCAGTCGCAGCCCTCCCCCGTCTTCCACAGGTCACAGGTTCAACTCCCAGCTTTTATCCTGTGCAGACGCTGCCCTCTGCCCCCTTTCATACAGTTTATAATGGGCTTGTGTGTGTGTGTCTTTGTGTACGTGTGTGTGTGTGTGTGTGTGTGTGTGTGCATGTTTCTGGATGAGAAAGTATGCCTCTGGTCTAGGTGTGTGTGTGTGTGTGTGTAGCCTCTTTCACACATGCAGCCTGGTCTGTAACTGTAACAGCACAGAGGTCATGTGTGAAGATGCTGTAACATTTTGTGTGTGTGTGTGTGTGTGTGTGAGAGAGAGAGAATCTGTTGCCCTACATTCAGGGAAAATGCGAAAAAAAAAAACATTGGAAGTGACCCAAATGCATGTGAAGTCAGTGGAAGGGGCCGAACAGACGAGCGAGACGGACGCAACTAAACGGCTCCACTTGAAATTTTTCAATTTGAGTGAAACCTTCGCCTGCAATAAAGCAAAGGCCAATCAGCTTCAAGCAGGACTCTATCCAGGAATCTGTAGATTTCTCTCTCCTCCTCATGAAGAATATCCTCTGGGTATTTGTGACCACTAACATCTGACCAGAGAGTTTAGAAAAAGCTAGAAAAGTGGAGCAGAAAGGATAAAAATACAAACATGGAAGAATAAAAAAGTAACGCGGAAGCAGAAATTCAACTGAATACATTATCTCATCGAGAAAAATCTCAACCAAAAGCACTAATCATAATGTCTATTTAAGATGCTCTTCAGACATTCAGACACAGTAATGTAATCTGATTACTCTCAATAACCTTTGGATCACCATGCCTCCAAAATCTGCATTATAAACACACATTATTGTCCAATTTAAGTACATAAGTATCAATTTTTAAAAAAAGTTAACTAACAGTTGTAATACCTTTAAGTAACAAAGTAACTATTTAAGTAACAGGTCACTTGACAAAAAAGTCACGTAAAAACCTACATGTGAATTCAAAATATGCTTTTTGGGTACGTGTTGGTTTTCATGCTGTATGTGAATTTGTTATATTTGTGAAAATGACATTTTCACCTGTGAATTGTCTCTTTACATGTGAAATTAAGTTTTCACGTGTGAAACAAATATTGTCACGTCATCGCAGGTGAAAACGTGAAAAAATTGTAGAAAATGTAGAGAAACACTTGAAATTTTCACATCTGAAGTAAAAGTAAAAACTGCCACATGTGAAGTCAATGTGAAATTTTTTTTTACATATGAAAACCAACACGTGTCCAAATAGCACATGTGCTTTGAATTCACATGTGGGTTTTGACATGTGACTTGTTAGTGAGGGGTGAATCGCTCTTGGTCGTCAGGTTTCTGTATTTCCTCCCAGTGAATCCCCTCATCCTCCGACGCTTAGTCAGTTCTCCCAGGGAAAGAGTCTGTAATCTGTGAAAGATTATATTCGGACAGTAATCTGTCTGCAGTCATTACTCACTGGGAAGGAAAGAGGCTCGGGGTAATAAATAATGGAGAGCAGAAACTCTCCCTCCGTCTCCACACATCATTAATAAACTGGCCTTAATTGCATGTGAACGTCCTCAGAGTAAAAAGATATTTTTGCGTCTAATTTAAAAGACAAATTACTGAACCCATCATCAATAATATCAGTGAGCCGAGGAAACTGCGAGGCTGCCTGTGTGTCTTACTGTGTGTGTATTGTGTGAGTGTGTGTGTGTGTGTGTGTGTGTGTGTGTGTGTGGGAGAGAGAGTGTCTATTGTGTGTGTGGGAGTATATTATCTGTGTGTTTAGAGAGAGAGTATAGGTTTGTGTGTACTTGTACTTCTACCCTTGCAATGATAAAAAGTCTGGGAGTGTTGGCATACGGTATATGTTTGAAAGTGTGTGTGTGTGTGTGTGTGTGTGTGTGTGTGTGAAAGAGAGAGAGAGAGAGAGAGAGAGAGAGAGAGTATCTATAGTTTTTCTGTCTTGTAGGATCCAAAAGTCTCCACAAGAACAGAGTCTAGACTGTGTGTGTGTGTGTGTGTGTGTTTGGGGTGTGTGTGTGTGTGTTTGTGTGTGTGTGTGTGTGTGTGTGTGTGTGTGTGCAGACATATTTAATGAGACCCACAGAGCTTCTGGTATTAATGAGAAGCAGAGAGCAGCAATTATTCAGCAGCAAACCAGGACAGAGACAGAGTCACATGCAAACCATGTTCTCTGTCATGTGGATGCTCTCTCTACCTCTCTCTCTCTCTCTCTCTCTCCCTCCCTCTCGCACGCTCGCTCTCTATTCAATTCAATTCAATGAGGCTTTATTGGCTTTGCCATATACAGTAAAGTATTGCTGCTGCTACTAGTATTACTACAACAACTACTACTACTGATACTGCTACTACTACTAATACTATACTACTGTTACTCTCCCACTGTCTCTCCCCATCATTCTTTTTCTCTTTCTGATTAACATCACACACACTGGATGACACATTCTAGAGTGCCTACACACACACACACACACACACACACACACACACACACACATACACACGGTGCTACCTCCCACAGTCTCTCTCTCTCTCTCTCTCTCTCTCTCTCTCTCTCACTCTCTCTCTCCCTCCCTCCCTCATCCGGTCTGTCCATTGTTCGTTCTCTTTCTGTCTCCCACTCACTTCACACCTACACTTGATACACACAGGAGAACACACACTCTCTCGCTCTCATTCACAGTGCTTGCTTCTCTCTCTCTCTCTCTCTCTCTCACTCACTCACACACACACACACACACACACACACACACCTCCCATTGCCTCTCTCCTTTGCTCACTTATTCCTTCCTTCCCTTCTCTCTTTATCTGTCTCTCTCTCGTTCTCCCTCACACTCACATATGATGGCACACCTGGAAACACACACACACACACACACTCTCACGCTGTCATTCACACTGTCTCTCTCTCTCTCTCACACACTCTCTGACACACACACACACACACTGGGTCACTAACCATAACGTACAGTATCATCCTTGCCTCTCTGAAGATAAACAATATCATTCAATTTGACCATTTTCATGCAAAAAGTATTGAGTGTTTCCCCCCAGATTTTTATTTAAAAACAAAAAGGCTCTGAAACAGCATTGAGACCATCATGGGACACTAAAACTCTCCACTGAAACCCAGGATAATAATAACAATACTTATAATACTAATTAGTCTAATAATAATAAATTATAACAAAGATATTAATGCGTATTTCTACTGGAAGATTGTGTGCTGAAATGTTGAAATAAGTGTTTGCTGTAACAGTTTTTAAGCTGCAAAACAAATCGCCTCAATGAGAACATTAAAGTTTTCTATTCTATTCTATTATTCTACTTGTGTAGAATCCGATCAAAATCTCATTGGAATCAATTCAACTTATAAGGTCTTTCCATAGACAACCAGTGTAGTATTGATTAATTCTTCAATAAATATGTAATCAATCAAACTGCATCATATCAGAGGCAGACAACACTGGCTGGCTCATATCTGATTTTTTATTTTAAAAAAAACTACTACTAGTAGCAATAGTAATATATCAACCCCATATATTGTATTTTCTGTAGTGTTTACCGTCTGAAAGCTGAGTATGAATGGTGTTTTCTGTGTTTTTTGACGATGATCAGAGAAAAGTAAAGGGAAGAAGTTGGTGGTTTGTTTCTTGGTAAAGAGGCAAAAGCCAAGGAGAAAGTTTTCCAGGAGAGACGAGGAGTACTGACACTGAAAACTGTCTGTAGGTGCATCTACAGACAGGCCGGTGTAGGAACATATGTGCAGTCTTCTGAAGAGTGCATGTGGACTAACCTGAGCGCCTGGGGAGAGAGGAGGCGTGGGCGGAGGGACAAACAGAATATGTAAAGTGTGAAGTGTGTGTGGCTTCAGGTGTGTGTGTGTGTGTGTGTGTGTGGACGGGAACGTAAACTACAGTCAGTACTGAGGGAGAGAGGGAGAGCTGGGTGTGTAAGCAGGAGGGAAGTATGTTGAAGTGTATCTACTCTACCTCTTTATCTGTCTTTTTCCCTTTCTCTCTTTCATTTGCTTTCTCTCTCTCTCTCAGTCAGTGTCTTTGTCTCTCTGTCTGTTTCTTAAGCCGCTTTCCCACCGCATGGCACCGGCTCGACTCGACTCCACTCTACTCTACTCACCTTTTTTTTGGTTTTCCATTGGGCGAGTACCAGGTACCAGGCACCATATCACCTGGTACCTGGTGCTTTTTTTTGGCAGCACCTCCGTCGAGGTTCCCAGCGAGCTGAGGCGATACCAAAAGGTGACGTGAAAACACTGCAGACTCCTGATTGGTCAGAGAGAATCGTCATCATTGCGCGACACGGGACATCCTGCACAAACCCGCCGTATTTAAATAGCCAAGCTACTGTAGCGGCCGCAATTTTTAAACTTAATTTAACTTAACTTAATTTTGACCGGCTCTGGACATTGGGTTGCTTGTCTACTGAAAGACTAATTCTTTTAAACTGGAAGGAACGTAAGCCAGCCTGCTTCTCTAGGGATTCGTGGCTGGAGGAATACCTGGACTTGCAGTGTTGTCTTTTGTATTACCTTGTCTATTGTGTGTTTTGTATAATGATGAAAATGAACAATAAAACTCCTAATAATAAAAATAACTTAACTTAATTTTAATTTAATTAACTACTATTAAATGGCAACCCGCAAAACCACGGCGTGGTCAGATGAGGAGGTGCAGACGCTCCTCTGTTTGGTTGGATGGGGCGACGCGTAACGAGAAGGTCTACGAAGAAGTCTCTGAACTGTTAGGACATTCCAACAGTGTAGGGAACAGTTAAAAAAAACTTAAAAGTGACTACCGAGCCATCAGGGACCAGAACGGCCGGAGTGGTTCGAACAGAAAGAGTTGGAAGTGGTTCGACCACTAATTCACTCTGCATCTCTTTCTCTCTCTCTCTCTCTTGTTCTGCCACTCTCTGCTTTATCTGTCTCTCCGTCACTTTGTCTCTCTCTCTGTCTTTCATCTTCGTCTCATTTTCTGTCTCTTTCTCTCTAATTCACTCTGCATCTCTTTCTCTCTTGTTCTGCCACTCTCTGCTTTATCCGTCTCTCCGTCACTTTGTCTCTCTCACTGTCTTTCTGTCTTCCTCATTAACGTTTTGTCTCTCATGCATTGTCTTTCATTCTTCCTCATTAACTGATTTTCTGTCTCTCATTCAGTTCCATTTAGTGTCTCTCTCATTCACTTTCTGTCTCTTTCACCTTATTTCTGGCTTTCTGTCTCATTCACTTTGTCTCTCCATCACTTTCTTTCCCTCTCATTCAGTTTTTCTGTCTGACTTTATCTGTCTGTCTCAAACTCAAATTCAATCTTCTTTTCTGTCTGTCTTTCTTCCACCTTCCTCATCTGTCTCTCTCCCACATTCTCTCTCTTTCTCATTCATTTTATGCCTGTCTCTCTGCCTCTGAATGCTCTGTATGCCCACACACACACACACACACACACACAACAGATACACCTGCCCACACACACACACACACACACACACTCACACACACACACCTCTCTGTCCTCTCACAGCCATCAGAGGCTCTATTACGGCAATACAGGAACCATCTGTTGGTCGGGATTGAATCCTGCTCAATTAGCATATAATTTGCATACGATTAGCATGTCATTAATGGACCATTATGCAGAGTAATGCGATTGCTAAACGAGTTTTGCTTCTCCCGCTGAGTAAAAACCTCTGTTCTGCTAATCACTGCTGGCTCACCCGTCTCCTGTCGAGAGGAGACGTGTGGGAGTGTGTGTGAGTGTGTGTGAGTGTGATTGTGAGTGTGTGTGTGTGTGTGAGTGTGTGTGAATGGATGGATGGATATGGGTGTGAATTTCTGTCCATGCATGCGTCAATGTGTGTGTTTGTGAGTGTGTGTACATGCATTCGTGTGTGTGA